>NC_056728.1:1794547436-1794679936 GCF_019279795.1 Protopterus annectens | reverse complement strand
TTGATTTGGCAATATTTGCTCACTCTTCCTTGCAAAAGTGCTCCATAGCTGTCAGACTGCGAGGGCATCTCTTGTGCACAGCCCTCTTCAGGTCACCCCACAGATTTTCTATTGCATTTAGGTCTGCCCTCTGACTGGACCATTCCAAAACTTGAATTTTCTTCTGGCGAAGGCATTCTTTTGTTGATTTGGATGCATGCTTGGGGTTATTATCATGTTGAAAGGTGAAATTCCTCTTCATCTTGCTAGCAGATGCCTGACGGTTTTGGGCCAAAAGTGACTGGTATTTGGAACTGTTCATAATTCCCTCCACCTTGACTAAAGCTCCAGTTCTAGCTGAAGAAAAGCAACTCCAAAGCATGATACTGCCACCACCATGCTTCACCGTGGGGATGGTATTCTTTTGGTAATGCGAAGTGTTGTTTTTGCACCAAACATACCTTTTAGAATTGCGGCCAAAAAGTTCAACCTTGGTCTCATCAGACCATAACACATTTTCCAACATGCTTTTGGGAGACTTGATGTATTGTTTTGCAAATGTTAGCCAGGGCTGGATGTCGTTCTGTGTTAGAAAGGGCTTCTGTCTTGCAAACCTACCCCACAGTCCAGACATATGGCGAATAAGGGAGATTGTTGTCACATGTAGTACACATCCAGTACTTGCCAGAAATTCCTGCAGTTCCTATAGTCAGCTGTATTGTAAGTGGCTGCTGCCTCCGTTAGCCCATCACATAAATGCATAGGCCTTTTATTTATCTTAAAAACCTAAAAGAAAGTGAACTGCACACATCCTAATATAATAAGGGCAGCCTCCCTGACCAGTTTTTGTCTTGTCTTTTCATTATTTTTGGAGGGATTTATTTTATTTTACATTTGCTTACCAGGATAATCCGACTGGATACATGTCCATTTTCAGCAGAGGCCCGGGGAGAAAGGCTCCAAAAAGACATTCAATAAACTGTTACATTTTTACAGTTTAAAACACAAAATAAAATACAAATAAAAGAATTTTTACACAGATGTAAACAAGATACACAAACAAATTATTACATTTTTACTCAGATGGAAAATTCTAGACAGTGTTTTTAAAAATCATAGGGTATTGAATGCTTAGTAGGCTAACCTGGTAGTAGATACAAGGAGATCATAAAATTTATAAGTTAAGAAACAATAAAGTGTAGGCAGAAGTCCTTCGTGTGCACGAGTGATGGTTAGAGTTACTCTGGATTAGGACAAGGGCATAGCCATCGTTTTTTAAAGTACTGAATCAGACTTTTCTTGAATTGAGGTAGAGAGAGTTCAGATGTAAGATTAGCAGGAAGAGAATTCCAAGTTTTGCCAACAGAGTTAGCAAATAGAGATTCACCAGCTGTGTTGTTGGATTTGAGAGTTTGAACTAGTAGTCTTTCAGATGAACAAAGTGTGCTAAGTTTACTGTAGGGGGTGATGAAGTTTTTAAGTACGAGTGTACTATCTGGTTGGTACAGGATCTTGTGTGCAGCTATTAGTTGGTTAACCTGAAGTAGGTTAGGCAGTTCAAGCCATCCTAGTAGATTTAGGTTATGAAAGTGATGAGTTCTGTAGGCTGCATCGGTAGCAAATCTAGCAATGTGACTGTAGCTGCTAGAAGGTTTATTAAGGTCAGTTTTGCTGAGGTTTGTAAAAACAGGGGAAGCATAGAAGAGGGTGGAGAGTAGATGTGTATGAGCAATTACAGTTCTGGTTAATGGCATTAAGAAGAAAGGTATGGTGTATACCCAAACGCGCTTACAACATTTCTCTAATATTGTTGGAATAAAAGATTGACGACTTAAAAGCCGTGGTGGTTCCTGATGGTTTGCTAAAAGGGAATTAGGAAGGGCTTGATCCTATATAGTGAGCCAATTTTTTTATTAACTGTTTTAATAGTTTTATTGATATGCAGATCAAACTTAAGGTTATTATCTATTATAACTCCTAACAGTTTGGTTGAGGAATCTGGAGAAATAATGGTACCGTTGTTGGATTTTAATGTAAAGGTACCTGTGAGTGGGGGAGAAAAGCAGCAGTTTGGTTTTATTAGGATTTAACGAGACGACGGTTAAGGAGCCAATTTTCAACTGTGTTAAAAGTATTTTTGGATAGAATCTGCAACTCTATAGGTGAAGTGTTGGAGCATACTAAAGCGGAGTCAGCCACATACTGAATGCATGTTGCATTTGGGATGACCTTATACAAATCATTGATGAAAATAATAGTGGACTAGTATGGAGCCTTGGGGTACTCCGATAGTGATGGGTAAAAGGGTGGATAGTTTGTTCTGCCATAGGACAGCCTGTTGTTTACCACTGAGATATGATTGAAACCAATGGATGGCCTGGTTCTCTAGGGAGATGGATTTCAAAGTGTTTATGAGTATTTGGTGGTTTACCATATCAAAAGCTTTTGAAAGAGTGAGAAAGATAGCAGAGGAAAGTTTATTATTGTTTCTGTGTTGGTTAATGACGTTAGAGAAGGAGAGGAGGGCTGAGGTTGTACTATGGAATGGTCTAAAGCCATGTTGGGTGTTGGCTACAAGATTATTATGGATAAGATAGTTCAGGAGTTGATTGTGGATACATTTTTCCATAATTTTAGCCAAGGGTGACAGAATAGCTATGGGTGTATAGTTTGAAAGTTCAGTAGAGCTGCCCTCTTTATGGAGTAGGATGACATGGGATATTTTCCAGATGGAGGGAATGGACGCTTCAGTTATAGTTCTATTGATCAGGATAGTAATGGGGTATGCTATGGCATTTGCAGCTTTTTGTAGATATTCTGCAGGGATGAGATCTGCCAAAAGGGTGGTAGGATTTATTTTTTTAAGTAATTTTCAGACCAAAGATGTCCAAACTGGCTTGATGTTAAAGGGGAGTTGGGAGCAGGGTGTAGTGGCAGGAGAATATGGGCATTCAGGGGATAACTGGTTAGCTAGGTTCAGGATGGTTGTTGTAAAGACGCTATTAAAGGTAGTGACAATTTCTGCTGGGGGGTTTTGGTTAGAATCCAAGTGGGTAGGAGTGGAGGACTGTCCTGGACTAAGGAGTTTGTTTATACCTACCCAAAAATTTTGTGGCTTGTTTTGGTGTTTTTCTTGCAGATGACAGTACTAGTTTTTCTTGTCTAATGTGGTGGACTTTTTTTTGTTTCATTTCTTAGCTGTCTGTATCTAAGTTGATCTATGTTTTTTTTGTGGTCCTCCAAGTGGCCCAAACCCTATTTCTAAGTAGCACTTTATGTCTGGTTTCTTTTCAGAGCCAAGGAGCAACTTTTGTTTTGGTTCTAACAGTCTGTGCTGGTGCATGGGCGTCAAGGATGGATAGGAATTTGGTATTAAAGTAATTTACTGCTTCTTCAAGTGGTAATTGTTTCAGAACTAACCAAATGCAAGATTTGAGTTCATTTCGGAAATTTGTGCAGCTGAAATTCTTATTGTTCCTTATTGTTTTAAAAATGGACTGGTTGTGGATATCAGCCTTTTGCCTGATTAAATAGGTGAGGAGGTGATCACTTACATCATCAGGCAGGGTCCCATTCTTGTATTTGAGGGGATGGGTGTTAACAAGAATCCAATCCAGAACACTTGCTTTACTGTTGGGTTTACTGATCCTAGTGGTGGAGGATATGACCTGTTAAAATCCATAAAAGTTTATGTGGTGAGTGTGGGGTTCTGAGGAACACATGTTCCAGTCTATGTTGAAGTCCCCAAGTACAATGGTTTCTTGGGGGTAATTGCTAGATAACCAATCTAGGATATCTCCAAGGGTATTTATGTTATTGCCTGGGGGAATATACACACAGATGAGATTTATACATTTGTTCTTATTAATGTGGAGCTTAGTGATAAGAATTTCACCATTGCCAAACAGGGATGTTTTCAGGGCATTATTGGACACTTCAAGCATGGATTTGTACAGAACAGCTACTCCACCTCCCTTTCTATTGGTTCGATCAAGCCTTACGATGTTATGGCTTGGTGGTATAACTTCTTCATCTGAAATAGAAAACTTTAGCCAGGTTTCAGTAAGACATAGTATGTCTGGGGAAAGAGCATCTTAGAGGGCATGTAGGTGTTGAATTTTATTGTTTACACTTCTGATATTTAGGTGACCGATCAAGAGTGAGTTTGGGGGTTTGTCTAAGACTTGTGTAGTAGTGGGACAGTTAGTAAAGGATCTAGAGCCAGTGGATGAGGATGGGCCAGGATTTGGGTGGATATCTCTATCCATTGTCAAGTTGCATTGTAATCTGATTGTGAGCTTCCAGATTTTAATTAATAGACTTTGGTATCTTTTGGTTTTAGGGTTGGCATATCTTATTCTAATGGGATGCTGATACCTAGTAAAGTAAGGAGTTAGATGGGAGGGGATGTATTAAGTGTTCAAGCTTGTGTGGAGCTATAAAAGTGGAGGTTTGGCCTTTTGGTTAGTGGAAACACAGCCTATCTTGCCCTCGCCAAGGCTTTCAACACCATCCCCCATCCTGGAATTACAGCTAAACTCACTAAACTAGGTATAAATCCCTACGTCACAAGATGGGTTGCCAACTGGCTCATTGACAGAACCTACACTGTAAAAGTTGCAGACTCCAAATCTGACCTCAAAGCAGTAACAAGTGGAGTACTACAGGGTTCTGTCCTGGGACCTCTCCTGTTTGGTATCTACTTCTCTGAAGTACAGGCTAACGAAGTTCGCAGATGACTGCAAACTAGGAGCCATAGTCAAGTCCCCAAATGATGTGGACATCCTACAGAAGGGCCTCGTTGAGACAGATGCCTGGTGTCAGAGCCATGACCTCAAGCTCAATGCCAAAAAGTGCAGTGTCATCCCCTTTGGTAAAAACTCTGTACCCATGAACTACCATATAGGCATCAATCTACTTAACACCGAATGTGTGATAAGAGACCTTGGGACACAGGTGGACAGTAGTCTCTCCTTTGATAGTCACATCGCCACAGTAGTCAGGAAGTCCTTCTACGTGGCACACCTCATCATAAAAGGGTACTCATCCAGGAAAAAAGAGGTCATTGTTCCTCTCTACTCAACACTCATTAGACCCATTATCGAGTACAACGCTCCTTTTGGAATGTACCTCACAAGACATCTGCAGCAGCTGGAAAGGCCACAAAGTACCTCACAAAGATGATTACTGGCCTCAAACAAATGCCCTACACTGACTGTCTCAAAATCTCCAGCTTTACACCGTAGCATATCGCCTACTCTGAGGTGATCTGTTGGACAAGCTACACCTAAAGAAAACCCAATCCCTCCGAGCTACACACTCTAGGGACCTAAACCTTGTCACCACAATAAACAGGACATGCTGGACGGATAGATTCCTGTCCCAGAGACTTCCCATACTCTGGAACAGGCTACCCATCTAGGTCAAGCAAAGTTCTTTGCTAGCTCTTCAAGAAAAATCTTGATGAGTGGATGGGAAATAGGAAATACACCTCGGGGATCACGTCTGTGTCTCTGCTCGACAGTGGCACAGGAAAATAACTTTCTTGGGTGGCGTAAGCCAGGGAACCTTGTCAGCTAGGCTTATGTAGGCCCTTGGGCCGATAGTCTAGTACCTACCTATGAAACCTGGGTATGTATTATATTCATAGGCAGTAAGAAGATATGGGACAAGCAGAAAGTGTAGCAGAGAGTACAGTGGTAGTATTTTAAGTGGTTTCATTGCAAGTAACATTGGGATTATTGAGGTTGACTTGTCCCCAGTTTAAACTTTTTAAGATAGGATAGAAAGGTTACGTACTGGACAGCCTATTGATGACTTGGATATAGCTGAATGGTTGAAGAGAGAGGGGGTATGGTGGTAACAATATATATTTAGCACCACTGGGGGTGTGTGGGATTTGGGGGCAGAGTGGGGTGTGGAGCAAGCCCGAGCGCAGTGACGGCAAGCAGAGCAGGGCCAAACCAGACCACGAGGTAGTAAGGGTCTGTGTATACTGCGCGAGTGCACTGGAGCTAAAAGCAGGTTCTTTCTTACTTTCTATTAAGTTCCTCTCCTCCTTTTTATAACAATTTGTCTAAAGAGTTGCATTTGTTACATTTTACAGTTTTATGGCTATGAGAGTAAATTTCACTTTTATGCCCTGGTAAAACATTTGGCGTTCAAGAGCTCACACGTAAAGCATTAAGGTTTCTTGAGCAGTTTTCCATTGATCTTTAATGGGTAGTAAGGGACTTGGTAATCCAAATCAGGTAATAAAGGTTTTCTAAGATATTGATTGGAAGGGAGCTATTAGTGCTTCAGACCCAGTCTGGCTGTGTAAAATCTAAAATGGTGCCTGCCACAGGTTATATTTATTAACTCTAGGATTGGCTTAAGGTAATAAACAGGGAAGGGGAGGGGGAAACAACAGTGTGGGCTGGGAGTTCATTTGTACTGCTGTTAATGAGCCAAGATCCAGGCAAAGACAAGTTTGTGTTTAAGAAAAACAATCAAAATTGACCAAGAGCTGCTGTGAAGCTGTAAATCATTTCTTAACAATTTATCAGGTGGAAAAACAGCATAACCTTGTATCTGTAGGCTACTGTGCTCTCAAATTAAACACACAGAGTATATGATCAGTTATGGATACTATACCCAATAAAACAAATCCCCCAGGATCCGCTCTTGACTGGATCTTAAGTCACCCATCCAAATAAAATTACCAACACTGGCACCATCCCTGACCCTATTAGTGACCACCTCCCAGCATCCATTTACTGTGCAACCACCTCCCATCCACACCAACATCAATATATTCAGACCCGCAACCTTAGTAAATTTGACCGCAAAACCTTCTCTAATTATCTCAAACAAATGAACTGGAACATTCTAAAAACCCTTCCACTTGATAAAGCCATAGACCACTTTAATTCTACTTTCCTAGATGCTCTTACTTCCCTAGCTCCACCAAGGGAAAAAAGAATGAAAACTATAACTGCCCCTTGGCTAACCAAAGAAACAAAGCAAATTACGCATCAAAGAAACAAATCCTGGAAGCTTTACCAAAAGAATAAACTTCCCAAAACCCTTCTCTAATATACACAACTCCATAACTTTGCAAAAAAACAAATCTTCAAAGACAAAAAATCCTACTACACTAAGCTCCAGTCCAACCATCCCCAAAACCCTAGGCTTTTTTGGAACTACATAAACTCACTCCTCAACCCAGGCTACAAAAATAACCCATGTCCAAACCCAAGTAAATCTGACCTCAAATTAGCCTCACTATTCAACTCTTTCTTTATAGAGACACTATCCGACCTAATAAAAACTTTTCCCAACGACGACCCATCTCTCCTACAGTCCGCCTCATCTAAGTCCCCCCAAAATTTCCCCCCTATGTTTGAGCTTAAACCTGTCTCAACAAACTACATAAAAAGACTTCTATCCAAACCTAAGCCCTGCTCCAATGTACCTGACAACATCCCTTCTTCTTTTCTCAAGTCTGCTGCCGATGGTACAACTCTCCCAATTAGTATCCTAATTAATAGATCTATAAAGGAATCCTATGTCCCTAAACTCTGGCGTTCCGCCTTTGTTCTTCCTCTCCACAAGGGAGGCAAAAACACTAACATTTCAAACTTCCGCTCTATAGCTCCTCTCTCCAATCTCCAAAATACTAGAAAAATGCATCCACCTCCAACTTCTGCCTTCTCTGACTAAAAAAACAACTTCTTACCCCTACCCAACATGGCTTCCGACCAGGACATAGCACCATAACAGCTCTAAAGCTCTACTCTCATTCTTAGAAACTGTCAGTCAAGCCCGAGATTCTGGGAACTTAGTATCCACAGTGCTCCTTGATCTCTCTAAAGCACTCAATACTGTTTCCCATAAGCCCCTTCTAAGTCATCTATCAAACCTAAATCTCTCCCAAAACACAGTTTCCTGGTTCTCAAGCTATCTGTCAGATAGATATCTGGCTGTAAAATGGAAAAAAAGGCACATCACCTTTCTTACCCACTCCTACCGGAGTACCACAGGGGTCCATCCTTGGACCAATGCTGTTTAATATCTTTATCAATAACTTTCACTCTGCTATTCCTAATGCCAAAGTCATCCAATATGCAGATGACTCTACACTTGTCTGCTCTACCTCTAACCTCTCTGAACACCTAACTAAAACTCAGACTGCCTTCTCAACTACTGAGATCTGGATGTGCCAAAAATCACCTTTCTCTCAATGCTAACAAATCTAAAATACTACTATTCACTCCCTCAAAATCGTTCTCTGTTGATAAAAATTCCTTCCAAGTCCTTAGCCAAAATAACTCTCCAATCAAAGTTGCCAAACTACTCGGTGTAACTATAGACGAACACCTCAAGTTCTACATCCATATTCAACAAAATATAAAGAAAACCCACCAAAAACTAGGTATGCTATACAGGAACAACCACTTCCTCTGTACTTCTACCAGGCATATTCTGGCCTCCTCTTACCTCCTTCCCTCTCTTATGTATGGTGCCCCACTATTTACTAACCTATCCTCTTCCATCACTTCCAAACGTGAAACCTGTTATAACAAAATTTCTAAATTTGCAACCAAAGCCAAACATTCCATACATCACTGTGTTACCCTCCAATCCCTCAAATGGTTAGAATTCACAAATTACCTGGACTTCCTCCAGCTCACTACAGCACATAGACTAATATTTAATCCAACCAAATGCCCAGCTCTAACCAACATCCTTCCCCCATACACCCCAAACAGAACTCTCATATCTCAACACCAAAACTTGATTACTATCCACAAACCTAAACATCCTGCTGGACAACTTCTCCTCTCCTTCTCCTTGGGTAAGAAATGGAACTCTCGCCCTTCCGCACTAAGGATAATGTCAAATACAAACAACCTCAAACACAGCTTTACACCTCTCTCCTCCAAATGGAAATGTAACTGCATTCACCCTACCTAGAACTCTTTAACAAAGGTCCCTGGGAGGGTATCCTCCTGAGTTCCTAAGCACCTTATAGCTGGCTATAACCTTCTATAGCTAATTCCCACACGATCTCTCACACACTGTAAATATTGTAAATAGCTTTTGACTTTGACTTTAACTTTAACTGTGTGAATTTGTTAAAATGTATCTGCACGATATTTTTCCACTATGGGCAATATTGCTCACACTTTGTATTATTTTTAATATGTATTTGTAGTTGTACCTTATTTTTATTGGACTGCTATCTTTACTGTAATCTGTTTCATGGAGCTTTTCTTCCCAGGCCACCACTATAAATGGGCTCTCTGGGCCCAGTGGACCTCCTCGGTAATCAAACTGGAAATAAATAAATAAATAAATAAATAAATAAATATTTGCTAACAGAAGGGAATAAAAGAGACATGGAAGATGAGTGTGTATGTGTGTGTGTGTGTGGGGGGGATTGCTTACAAGCCAAAGCAGAGTGCTCTCCTGGGGATAATGAATATTAGCTCAAACAGGTAGACACATACACAAAGTTAACTTTACCTGTTTGTGTTTGCAGAGAGTTCAGACCCGGACTGTGCTTTTCACATAACTGTGTATCCACTGATCGGGTTAAAGATAAAGGTGTTATTGCAGCCGATTACTTAGAGTGGTGTTAGGTATAAAGTTAACTTTAGCTGTTTGTGTTTGCAGACAGTTCAGACCCACACTGCGCTTTTCATATAACAGTGTATCCACTGGTCGGGTTAAAGATAAAGGTGTTATTGCAGCCGATTACTTAGAGTGGTGTTAGGTTGGAGAGACCCTGAGCTCCTCATGTGGCCTGTAGCAAGGTGGTTATAGTTGTCCTGTTCTTTGCAACGTCACCGTTGTCCCATATTTTCTCCACTTTTTGATGATTGTCTTCATTGTGTTCCATGGTATATCCAATGCTGTGGAAATTTTTTATACTCTTCTCCTGACTGATGCCTTTCAACAATGAGATCCCTTTGATGCTTTGTAAGCTCTCTGCGAACCATGGCTTTTGCTGTAGCAGGCAACTGAGTAATTGTCATGAAAATCCTACTAGGACAGCTGAACTTTATCTGGGGTTAATCAGAGTCTCTTTAATTGATGGCAGGTGTGTACCCAAGAAGACTGAATGCTGTAATTAAATCAAAAGGTGCTTCAACAAAGTATTAGTTTAAAGGTGTGCGCACACAACAAAGTATTAGTTTAAGGGTGTGCACACTTATGCAACCAGCGTATTGTACGTTTTTTTATTTTTTATATTTTTCCCCCAACAGATTTGATTGCTTTTCAATTGAACTGTACAGGTTATAGGTCACATTAAAGGTGGGAAAAATTTCAAAATGATTTATTGTGGTCTCATTTTTATATCACAAAAACCTGGCATTTTAACAGGGGTGTGTAAACTTTTTATATCCACTGTATTTATCTGTATAGATAAATATATATGTACAGTATATATATATATATATATATATATATATATATATATATATATATATATATATATGTGTGTGTGTGTGTGTGTGTGTGTCTGTACATATGTCTGACTACATGTGTGTGTTTCAGGGAAAGAGAGTTATCTGCACTGGTATTCTACAAGCTAATGTGCAAGCTGCAATGATGTACAGTGAATCACACTCCCATTTTTAGGGATGAAATGAAGACTCTATGAAAATGGCAGTGAGGGATGCCTTTCTAGAACCATACAGCAGGGTAAAAATATACATCTCCAAAAGACAGCCATGGTTGTCCAGTGGTCATTCAGGGCAGGTGAGATATAGTGCCCCATGAGCTGCTGTCCAATTCGGGAAGGTAGGGTGAGGACTGGTGAGCCACTGGTCATCTGCTTGTGAAATGCTACTGTTAGATGAGGGGAGTATACTAAGCTTGTACCACATTAAGTAGAGTTAGAGCATATTTTACTTTACAGACAGAATCATCCATGCTGTAATGATGCCAATGAACATCCTTATTTACCAAGAGAAGAAACAGAGGCCACTGACCACAGCTGCCCAAACAATGATGAGAAAAGGAATACCTCAGGTTTCAGGATCACAGGAAATGACATTCCATCATCCTATCTTGCCTCACTGAGGCTTTATTGACACAAGCCCTCAAGAAAACATCTTTAGGTCTTGACCTTCTTGTAAATTACTACACTGACTCAAAGTTTCCTTTTATAAATAAGGTGACTGAGAAAGTGTATAATATACATCTCAGTTCATATTTGAAGGGGCATGGCCTCTTTGATACTTTTCAGTCTAGATTTCAAATATACCATCTCACTGACACTTCTGTCAGAAGTGTGTCTTGATGGTGAGGGATCAGTGCTTTTATTTGGTTATGGTCTTCTTTGATCTTTTGAATGCATCTGACATGGTTGGTTATGGCAGCCAGTTATACTATTTTAAATATAATGGGGTACTACTGCAATCTTCCTAGAACAATGCGTCTTTACATGTCTGGATGGTTCCAAGGGGTGATGCCCAGTGTTAATACATCTTCACTCTACCCTATAGATTTTGAAGGGTTACAAGATTCAAATATGGGTACACTACTGTTCAGCGTGTATATGCTACTATTACGTGAAATCATTAAGACGGACAGGTCTGCAGCATCACTGCTATCCAGACAGCACCTAAATGTACTCTGCTCCTTGCCTCAACAACATATGGAGGTTGCTGACATCAGTGAAGATGACTGTACTGTACTTATCAATGCCTGACATTTCAAACCTCAAAAATAGGGGCTTTTGCTATTCACGCCACTTTAAGGGGCTCTGAAGCGCCATTTCTTGACCCATATATTATTTCTGAGGACACAGACTACAGTTTATGTAGAAGGTATATAGTGCTGGAATTAGCCTTGATAAAAAGCTAACATTTATGAATAAAAGTTTGTCACTGTCAAAACATCTTTTTAACCATTTGAGGAATATGACTTAATTGACATAGACGTTCATGCCTTGGTTGCTTCATGATTAGATTTCTACAGTGTCTTTTATTTTAGACTTCCTGAACTGGATACGTTTTAATTGTTGCTGCTTAATTTCTGATCAGTTAAACTGTACCATTCCTATGTAATTTGCCCTGGCTAACAATACATGTGTATGCAGTGTACAAGATTCTAGTGCTAGTTTACAAAGGTTACAAAGACATGCATCTGGAGCGTTTCTCCCCGGGCTTCCACTGAAAACTGGCTTTGTTCCAAGTTGGACTTTCCCGGTAAACAAATGTTAATTAAATAAATACTTTATCGAGTGAGATAAAATGAAAGTGGACTTTAAAAACTGGGTAGAAATAAAAGAAATAGATATCTGCTTTAAGAAGCAACACATTATTTAGAGGGTCTGGCAAAAGTTAAAAGTATCACAGAATAAGGGGAATCTCACAAACCAAGAAGAGCCACAACTGCAGAGTGCTAAAGAGAAAGTAAGTGAGGATTTGGATAATATGCATGAGTTTAAAAGACGGGTGTTAAGCAACTGTTTTTTGATAATAATTCCACAGCACAAAAACCTCTGGGGCAACGACTTGAGCAACAGGAAGTAGAAAGGGTTTTTGCCAAATTTAACAAGAAAAATAACCAGAGATCCTGCAGAAGTATTACAGGTATTTCAGAAATTTTATGAAAATTTGTATAAAGCAGAGAAACTGGGAAATGAAGGAAAAAGCACAAATGGAAATACTTATAGAAGACTTAAATATGCCAAGGTTAGTGGTAGATGAGGCTCAACAATTAACAGTTATGATAGGAGGAGATGAGATAAAACATGGTGATGCATAACCAATCTGCAGGAAAATGTCCAGGAATACACGGGAAGAAACTGATAAAGATCTGGAAGGTTTTAACATTATTTTAAAGGGTGGGGGCACCAACACCCTGGAAAAAAGTTGTGGTGGCTGTAATACCTAAAGATGGCAAAGACCTATCTGATCCAGCTTCATTTAGGCCCATTTCAATTTTAAACCATGATTACAAAGTGTTTATGTCTATAATGGCTAAACGAATGGCAAAGGTGATGCCAACACTGACAGCTATAGATGAATGTAGCTTTGTGGAGGGCAGGCAAACATTTGCCAACATTAATAGAACAATGATAGACCCATTATAGAATACAACACCCCATTTGGTATGTACCTCTCAAGACATCTGCAACAACAGGAAAGGGCGCAGAAATACCTCGCTAAAAGAATCACAGGCCTAAAGCAGATGCCCTATGCTGACCGTCTTGAAAAACTCCAGCTATACTCTGTTGCATATCGTCTACTCCGAGGCGATCTCTGCTTAACATACAAGGCCATGTCAAACCCAGAGCTGTTGGACAAGCTACACTTAAAGAAATCCCAATCCCTCAGAGCCACATGCTCCAGGGATCTAAATCTTGTCATCACAATAAACAAAACATGCTGGAGGGATAGGTTCCTGACCTAGAGACTCCTCAGACTCTGGAACAGACTGCCCATACATGTCAAGCAGATCGCCTCTTTGGCCCTCTTCAAAAGGAACCTTGATGATTGGATGGGAGAAAGGAAATTCACCCCGGGGATCACGTCAGTCGCCCTGCTAGACAGGGGTCCAGGGAAGTAAATAGTGTGGGAAGAAATAGCCAGGGAATTGTTATGGCTAGGCTTGTATAGGCCCTAGGGCCGATAGCCTAGTACCAACCTATGAACCTATAAGAAAATACCTCTGATGTTGGTGGGGCTTGATGCAGGGGAAAGCATTCAACAGAATAAGCTGGGATTTTATGAGTAGGGCAATGGAAGCATTTGCATTTCCTGACACCATAATGTGGTTAATTACAAGTATATATAGATTCATAGGTTCATAGGTAAGTACTAGGCTATCTGCCCAGGGCATTTATAAGCCTAGCCAGAGTGTGTCAGCTTTCGCCACCCCATTGATTAATTAATTGAGCCTCTGTCAAAAGAGCCAATGAAGTGATCCCAGGGGTGTATTTTCTGTTACCCATCCACTCGTCAAGGTTTCTCTTGAAGAGTGTTAGTGAGGGGCTCTGCCTAATGTAGTTAGGAATTTTGTTCCAAAGCATGGGGAGTCTCTGTGACAGGAAACTATCCCTAAAGCATGTTCGATTTATTGCTGTGACGAGGTTTAGCTCACTAGAGCGAGTGGCTCGCAGTGACTTGAATTTCTTTAGGTGGAGCATGTCCATCAATTCTGAGTTGGACATGGCTTTGTAAGTCAGGCAGAGATCACCTCTGAGTAAGCAATATGCGACTGAGTACAGCTGGGTTGGGCTGTATAGGACATATGTTTGAGGCCAGTAATCCTCTTGGTGAGGTACTTTTGTTGTGTTTCCAGCTGTTGGAAGTGTCTTGTGAGGTACATCCCAAATGGGGCATTGTACTCTATGATGGGTCTGATGAGTGACGAGTAGAGGGGCACTATAACCTCTTTATTTCTAGATGTGAACCCTTTAGTAATTAGATGGGCTACATAGAAGGATTTCCTAACTACAAAAAACAAGGAAGACGAGATCCAGCCGACAGAAGTTTATTCACAACGTACAATACACCATACCATTGACCTAGGTTTCGTCCGAATACTCAGACTTCTTCAGAATGCCACGATACTGTTACAAACCACTTAAATAGACAGTACAATGAATGAATGAATGAATGAATGAATGAATGAATGAATGAATGAATGAATGAATTAATTAATTAATTAATTAGCAATTCAATTAAGATTCAATTAAAACACTTAAAACATGACCAATACTATCAGACATTTAACTACCTTACAATATATATTATTATTAACATTATAAAAATGAAAATAAATAATGTTAATAATAATATATATTGTAAGGTAGTTAAATGTCTGATAGTATTGGTCATGTTTTAAGTGTTTTAATTGAATCTTAATTGAATTGTTAATTAATTAATTGATTGATTGTACTGTCTATTTAAGTGGTTTGTAACAGTATCGTAGCATTCTGAAGAAGTCTGAGTATTCGGACGAAACCTAGGTCAATGGTATGGTGTATTGTACGTTGTGAATAAACTTCTGTCGGCTGGACCTCGTCTTCCTTGTTTTTTGGTCACATTGGTTGTGTACGCACTATTTTTGGTTATATTGATTTCCTAACTACTTTGGCAATATGATTGTCAAGGGATCAGAATGGGAGGGTTCCTCTCTGATAAGCTGTATCTGAAGAGAGTACTCAGGCACGGGTGTCCTCTTTCTCCTTTGTTATTTGCACTATATATACAACCACTGGCAAAGAAAATAAGGGATCCTGAAATTCAAGGATATTATTGGCATGGTGTTTAAGAAATGTTTGCTTTATTTGCAGATGATATTATTTTGTACGAACTAGAAAACGACATCTCAGTGTTGTGAAACATTCTGAGACAGTTTCGTTTTTTTTTTTTAGAACATAAAGTTAAAACAAAGGCCATAGCTGTAAACTATGCACCCACACATGAATTGGTTCAACAGTATTTATGGAAACATGATAAAGTATTTAGGCATACAGGTTAAAAAGGATTCTAGTATGGCAGCTAAGGATATGTGGGAAGAGACTAAACAAAAGATAATACAAAAACTGAGAAACTGGAAAGCCCTTGCATATGGACATGGACAGCAAGACACAAGCACTAAAAATATTTTTAAAGGTTCATAGGTTCATACTAGGCTATCTGCCCTAGGGCATTTATAAGCCTAGCCAGAATGTGTTTGGCTTTCGCCACCCATTTTAAATTTATTTTGCTATGCCCTTTTTTGAGGTTAGTATACTGTGCCTCTGTCTAACAGTGACACAGAAGTGATACCCGGGGTAAACCTATGATCTCCCATCCACTCATCAAGATTCCTCTTGAAGAGAGTCAATGAGGGACTCTGCCTAACCTGGACTGGGATTTTATTCCAGAGTGAAGGGAGCCTCTGGGTTATGAATCTGTCCCTCCAGCATGTCCTATTTATTTCAGTGCTGAGGTTCAAGTCTCTCGAGCGAGCTCGATGGGATTTGGATTTTCTGAGGTGCAGCATGTCCATTAATTCCGGGTTGGACATGGCTTTATACGTCAGGCACAGATCGCCTCTGAACAGGCGGTATGCCACTGAGTAGAGCTGGAGTTTCTTTAACCGGGCAGCATATGGCATCTGTTTGAGCCCTTTGATCCTCTTGGTGAGGTACTTTTGGGGTCTTTCCAGTTGCTGCAGGTGTCTGGTAAGGTACATCCCAAAAGGGGCATTGTACTCAATTATGGGCCTGATGAGGGATGAGTAAAGAGGCACGATGACGTCCCTGATCTAGATGTGAATCCCTTCATGATTAGGTGGGCTATATAAAATGTTTTTCTAACCACTTTGGCCACGTGGTTGTCAAATGAGAGATTGCTATCAACTTGGGTCCCCAGGTCCCTAATTACTTCTTCTGTACTTAATGGATTACCACCTATGTGGTAATTTGTGGGCACTTTGTTTTTGCCAAAGGGATGACTATACACTTTTGGCATTTAGCTTGAGGCCATGGCTCTGGCACCAGTTGTCTGTTTCTATGAGGACCTTTTGGAGGATGCTTGTGTCGACTGGAGAGTCGATTATGGCCCGCAGTTTGCAGTCATCTGCGAACTTGGTCAGCCACAGTCCTTCCGTGTTGGCCTGTACCTCCGAGAAATATATACCGAACAAGAGAGGTCCCAGGACTGAGCCTTGTGGGACACCACTTGTAACTGGTTTGGAGTCTGACATGGCTCCAGCAATTCTAACCATGTGGGTTCTGTCCTTGAGCCAGTTTGCAATCCATCTAGTGACATAGGGGTTTATATTTAAGCTGGTGAGCTTATCTATAATGCCCGAGTGGGGTATTGTATCGAAGGCTTTTGTGAGGTCCAGGTAGGCTGTGTGGACCACCTTCCCCTCGTCAATGGCCTTGGTAACTGTTTCAAAGAAATCAACCAGGTTTAAGAGGCAGGATCTGCCCTTAACAAAGCCGAACTGGGTAGGATCCAGTGTTTGCAGGTCCCCAATATCTTTATTTATGAGGTCCATGATGATCCTTTCTATAGCTTTGCAGACCAAGCTAGTCAGGCTTATGGGGCGATAGTTTCCAGGATCCGTTGAGGCACCACCTTTATGGAGAGGGACTACTGTTGCTGTACGCCACTCTTTGGGCACATATCCTGTAGTAAGGCTGAGATTGAACAGTAGTTTTATGTTTGGGTTTAGTTCTTCTTGGAGTTCATGTAGGACGCAGCCCGGGACACCATCTGGTCCCATTGATGCTGTATTTTTTGCTTTGGAGAGGGCGCCTCTTACCTGAGCATCTGAGATGTCAGGGGGCAGCACTCTGCTGGGATAGATATTTGCCCTTTTGGTGGGGGGGGGGGCGTTTGCGCTGAACCTGTCAGCTAGGATGTTGGCAATGATTGTGGGTTCAGTGTATTTTTTGTCATTTTGGACTAATTCTGAGCATATCTGGGAATTACCACCCAGGTTCCTAACATAACTAAAGAAAGCCTTGTGATTATCCTTAGTGTCCTGTGCAATTTTTCTCTCGAAGCTGGCCTTAGACAATTTTGTGTGTGCCCGTAGTTTTTTGCTAATACTGATCAGTGATGCCTTCCCTTTTTGGGATTTTGCTCTATCATTTAGTAGCTTCCTCCTTCTATTGTATAGTTTGTTTATGGCTGGGGTCCACCAGACAGGACGGCTGCCTTTGGAGGATTGGGTCTTGGTTTTATTTGGGATCGCATGATCCATGCATTCCTGAAGGTGTTCATAGAATGCGTTTATAAAGGATTCTGCGGTCTGGGCCGTATTTTCCACAGGCCCGGGGGCTTTGAAGGATTCCACCTCAGTTTTGAGGTGTGTGAAATTTGCTTTTAGAGAAGTTTTTCACTGTGGTTTGCTGGGCGGGGGGTGGGGTCGGGATGTGAATATCCAGTGAGATTAGTTTATGGTCTGATCTTACCAGTGAGGGATACACTTCTGGTCTGGAGCATAGAGTCCCCATGTTGGTGATTATCAGGTCCAGTATGTTTTCCCCTCTTGTGGGAGTGGTAACAAGTTGTTCCATAGCATTTGAGTTTATAAATTCTAGGAACCTTTGGGGTAGGGTGTTGGAGCTAGAGTAATGCTCCCAGTCTATGTTTGGGTAGTTGAAGTCGCCCAATATAATGGTGTTTGGAGAGACCTTCATATTTTCCAGTGTTCTCAGGAAGACTGAGTGGGGTTCCTGGGTTTGTGAGGGTGGTCTGTAGCAGGCTATAAACTGGAAGGCAGTTTTACCCACTGTTAGTTGCACATGGATAGTCTCTGATGCTTCGTGCTTTGCCACCAACCTGAAGGTGCGGGTATCTTTGATGAATATCGATACTCCCCTCCTTTTGTGGTTCGGTCCAAGTTTTGGGGCCGAAAAGCATGGTATGAGGTATAACCTGGTAGTGCTGGGGTGCTCTCGGGAGCCCTGAACCAGGTTTCTGTTACTGCACAGATATCGATGTTCTCCATGCTAAGGAGAGTTTCGAGTGTGTGCATCTTGAGGTTTAGACTTCTGGCGTTGAGTAGCATTACTCTTAGTTTCTTATCCCTTGTGATACCTATGGAGGTGGGTTTGTCTTTTGAGCCTTGCCTAAAAAGGCACTATGGGGTAGCAAGAGCCTTTGCCAATATCCGAAAGCCCAGGGGTGACAGGTGCAAGCCGTCCCTAGCGAAGCATCGTGGCTTGTCGAGCATATCATCCCAAGCTGACAGACATTGGATCCCCTTTGAATGACACCAGTACTTAAGCCAATTGTTGAAATTGATCATCTTGTCTTCATATTGTGGCATCATTCTTGGTGAGGGTAAGATGCTACTCAAGGTCAGGGTCATACCGGCCTGGGCTACATGCTCAGAGAGCTCCTTTATGTCTCTTTTCATGTAGTCCAGGGAGGTACGTCTCAGGTCATTCACACCAGCATGGACAATGACTGAGTCATATTTGTACTTGCCTTGGAGTAACCTGAGTGCTTGTGTTATGTGGCGGATCCTAGTGCCCGACAGGCTGCTCACCGTGACCCTCTCCTTGTTCAGCCTGGTGAGCGGGACGTCAGTGTGCCTGACGATAGAGTCACCTATTACAAGTGTATCAGGTGTGTTGTTTAGTCTTAAGGGCTGTGAATGTTCGGCACACTGGCTTTGTGAGATATGTGTTGCACGTGTTTTGTTTTGGGGTAGCGGCTGCTTGGGTGTCTGCTTTGGAGGTCTCTGCTGCTTCGGCAGATCTTTATTTAGAGCCTCCGAGTATGTTTTCGTGTGATTATGTGTTTGGCTTGCTGTCGTGGTAGGTCTATGTGAGACTGGAATTGTAGTGAGTGTGGTTTCCTTCTCCTCCTGACTGGTTATGCCAGTACTGAGTTGAGAGAGCTTAGCCTCCAGTTTGGCTATATGGTTGCATCTCTCACATGTGTTGGAATTTGTTGGGAGGAGGAGAGGGTTGTCTGTGTACATGAGGCAGTTGTAACATTGCCTCAAGATTCCCAGATTCACCAGCTGGATCGAGAGGAGATTGACAACTGACCTTTGGATATGCTAGAATAATATTGGGAATTCCTTAATAATTGAAAACCAGGGCCAGTGGGGAGTGAGGGTGTAGTGCTTTTAATTTTTAGTGCTGACTTATATAATTGCTTTAGTGAGCAAGTGCCAGGTAACTTAGTGCAATGTGTTACAGGTAACTTAAATGCAAAAACGACAAACAGTAACTTTCTTTCAAGTGAAACAAGGAAATAAGTACAGTAAGCAATGCAGATATCACTAGTGATCCACAGAAGCGTTGAGAAGCCACGTATTAGGTGGAATTAGCATTCCAGGGAAATAACAAGCAAACAAACAACAAGCATATAAACAAAGCTAGATTCAGCAGGCCTGGATCTAGTCTATGCTACAGCAAACAAGGTGTACCAATTTCAGTAAGATACAGTTCAAATATTCAGGCACTATAAACCTTTAACCAGAAATTCCCAGCTCAGAAGGGCAGAGTCCAGCCTCTTCTCCCACAAGAGTGCAGACCACAAACCTTCTTAATGTAAAATAACTGGCCTGAAGCCCAAGTGCTTAAACCAGAACTAATACACTTTAAGAATAACAGACACTGGGCTCTCAATCAGCAGTTCCCAACTTAGAAGGATGAAAGCTACCTGTCCTGCCACCACAGTGCATGCCACAAACCTTCCTAATGTAAAACAACTGGTCTGAAGCCCAAGTGCTTAATCCAAAAGACTTAGAATGATAGCTACACTTTAATCAAGTTACTACCAAGCAGTAATAAATACAATTGAATACTTTAGAGAATGCCTGGATTAGTGCTCAAGTTACACAAACAAAGCTAGATCCAGCAGGCCCGAATCCAGTCTATGCCACAGCAAACAAGGCACCAACTTCAGTAAGAAGCAGTTCAGATATGCATGCACTATAAGCCTTCAACCAGAAATTCCCAGCTCAGAAGGGCAGAGTCCAGCCTCTCCTCCCACAAGAGTGCAGACCACGAACCCTCTTAATGTAAAATAACTGGCCTGAAAGCCCAAGTGCTTAAACCAGAATTAATACACTTTTAGAATAACAGACACTGAGCCCTCAATCAGCAGTTCCCAACCTAGAAGGATGTAAGCTACCTGTTCTGCCACTACAGTGCAGACCACAAACCCTCTCAGTGCAAAACAACTGGTCAGCAAGCCCAAGTGTTTAAACCAAAAGGCTTAGATTGAGTTACACCAAGCAGTAATAAATACAATTGAGTACTTTTAAGATGATGCAAAAGTAAAAAAGTAGGTAGAAACACAAGTACAGTAAAAGCAGATGAAATTTTTTTTTTTTTTTTTCTGAACAAGTGCTGAGATCAAAGAAACAGATTTGAGTGCTGAAACTAGAAAACTGGCTAGTTATAAGACTAAGCTAGAAGGCTTCTCTCCAACACAGAAGGGCTTGGGGGCTCAGAAGCCTACAAATAGTCTATACCACTTAACAGGAAAGGCAGGAAACAAGCTTAATTTTTTTTTTTTTTCTGTTTCCCAGATGCTCTCTTTGTACACAGTAGGAGTGCCTGAAATCAGAATATGATCTCACTGCACTCAGTTGAGTGAGCAAATGAGATGGGCCCAGAAGGAGTATCCAAACACAAAATTTACAAGAGGGGCGGGCAGTTGCAAGGCCACTAAGATTAACACCAAAACAAAAACAAGGAGGGTTGGTGGGACTAACTGAAGAGCAGAGTGAAAACTTCCAGTTCAGTTAATATTCCTTCCACACAGTTAAAATCAATTTAAATACTGTATTTTTTTGAAAAAAAAGAGCAGATAAAGGTACTTAAATTCTCTTATACTTCCAGTTGAATATAGCAAGTTCTTAGCCGGCCAAAGCTGAGGTTTTTAAGCAGAAAATATTTCACACTGTACCACTTAAATAGGCAAGGACAGGAAATCAAAGAATGTGACTACCCCCACACCTGTAATTACTAGCATATAACAAAATTCAGCAAACACTGACTAACTTCCAGTTCAGCTAATATTCCTTCCACACAGTTAAAATCAATTTAAATACTGTATTTTTTTGAAAAAAAAAGAGCAGATAAATAGTCTCTTTAGACTTGTACACAGCTCAGGCATAATTTTATCAGCCACAGCAGAAGTTGTAGACAGCAATTAATAAAGAGTTGAAGGATTTTATCTGGGTGGGGAATACAGCAAGATTCAAGTGGGTTCATCTTAGAACAAAAGGGGCAGAAAAATGCATAAACGCTAAATGAGGAACAAATAAAACTACAGTAAAATCTAAGTATTTTTTTTTACATGCAGTTAAATATATCACTTTGGGTAGGGAGATGTGGATTGCAAAACCCCTTCCAACAAACATACCTGCCTGCCTTTTGTCTTTGCTTTACCTGATTTGTTGATACACTAACTGTTAACTAAACTGGTCCTAGGACTCATTTCAGCCATGACATCTTATACTACAGAACAGGAAGAAGGTTCCAAAATACTACTGCTGAGAAAGTCCTAATAGTACCAACCCTGACCCTAAAGCTAGTTTGGGTTTAAGGTTAGAATTACAGTTGACTTGGGCAATAATCTTAAATTTCACTATTCCCAAACTGCAGCAATAATGGATAGGGTACTCTGTACTCCTAAAACTAATTTACCCATTTTACTAAACCATACCACTAATCCTAATAGTCTGAAATGGTTAATGTTACAGTTAGTCCCTAACCTTAACTCAAACTGTAGCCCTAACATTAACCTAACCTCAAACCTAAAGTTAATGTTTACAGATAGGCTTATGGTTAAAATCAGAATCAGTTTGATGGTTGGATTACTCTATAATCTTTACTATAATTATACAGCACCAGGGCTACCCTGTACAGGAGACTCAAGGAAGAGATTCCTGCTGCTGGACAAGTGAAAGTCACACAGCGGGACAGCGGACTCTCAGAGGACAAATGCAAAGCAGTATTGTATGATGTGCCAATCATTACTGCATGCTCTGTGTTCCTAGGGCAGTTTCCCCCATTCAAATAAATCTTCCTTGCATTTAATAAAACATTCCTCTTCCCAGTCACTCTGTCATGTCCCTTTCCCTGTGTTTTTGCTACCTAGAGAAGCTGCAACTTTATAACAAATATAACCCCCTCCCCCCCAATAGAGGATGGGCCCATCTGCCAGTAGGGCTGAATTTTTGTTCCACAATGAAAGAATGAATGAGTTATTTGATGATGATACAGACTGGGTGTCATCAATGGGGTCACGGGACAATAAATGAAATATAATTCAAATTCTAAGCCTAGCCTAATTCAAACTGCAGTCTTAATTATTAGGGCTAAAGTTTGGATTACAACTGAATCAAGCTCTAATATTAATTCAGACCAGAAATCTAAACCCATCTCTGTTCAAACCATAAATGAAATCCTAAACTTAATGAATATGGTTTGGCTAATAATTACAGCTGTCTTAGGATATAATCCTAACTGTAAACACATCCCCAAGTCTAAAACTAATCCTAATAAGTATGGGCTATGTTTAAAATCACAGCAGGATTACATTTATTGTTAAAGTTGAGGTTAAGGTTATGGTCTGACTTCACTGTAACCCTAAGTATTAAAGTTTAGTTTTAGGGCATCATTTAACCATAACAATACTATCCTTCTATGTTTAACCTTATTGGTTATGGTTTCAGACATGGTTAAGGCGGATTTAGATTTAGGATTACAAATTTAAGATGACAACCTAACCTATGCCTAATGATAATCTTAACCACTACTGTTATGGTTACTCCTAGGTCTACAGCTGGGTTAGGTTCAGGGCCTTTTTAACCATAATCTTAAACTTAACCCTTATACTAAACATTAGGGTAAACTTAACCAATTTTTAATAATAGCTTTAAGGCTTTTACCAAGTCATTACAGTTAAGTTTAACACCTAACTCAACCATAATAATCACCTAACTGTTAAAGTTCTGGCTTGGTATTTAGTTCATGTACGGCTTAAAGTTACAGCTACAATTAAGTTAGGGCATAGCCCAGCAATGACAATATCTCTAGGTTTAACCTTACTTAACAATATAATGTAACCCATTTCTGTAAAAAAACAAAACAAAAAAACAAAAAGGAAATAAAGATTAACAACAAATGGTACTGCCTGGTTCACTCAGTCTTCTCCACTTTCCAAGATAAACTACAGATCTTACTTGTACAACAGCCCATATCCACAAAAAACTGTTTCTGATTATTCCATGCATTACTAAACCTCATTTCTGTTTTAGCACAAGAACCTTGTCAGGAAAGCTGTTCTATCTATTTACCATCCTTTCTATGAAACCATGCTGCTTCCTATTTCTCCTAAAGTGTTCCCTGCCTGTAGGTGCTACACTATTACAAACTGTACATGATCCATCATCATGATTTAATCTATTTGCTTCTCTCAAGGTCATGTATAGGTACATGTAAAGTTTAAAGTATTTCCGTGGTGATCTACAGAGAAATGAACAAACTTTATTAATGAACAGGCTCATATATTAGCTTCAATAATTATTTTCAGAAACAGAAGATAAACATGTTTTATTAACTACTTTGCTAAGCTAAAATATTCCCATTTAGATTAGTATATGAACATTATACAGCTGATGCTTTATCCTTTGAATTTATTGAATCTCTTCTGTGATATTCCACAGTTTATATGTTAATATAGCTGTATGATGCTGTTACAGTTAACATCTCCTCTGTACAGACTGTACTTACTATATAACACCGATTCATAGGTCATTACTAGAGTAACGATGCCATGGGGCTTTTTTTATGTCTAGTCATGCTTCCCAAAAATATTTGACAAGTTTTGATACCCAAGTGTTATTTTAAGGGGTATATTTATGCTTGGGCAACAGTGGTCAAGTATTTAAAGGCTGCTTTTGTCTATTAAAGATATAGGTACCAGACCAGGGGTAAATTTCTGATTCCCCATCCACTGGTCCTGGTTACACTTCAATTGGGATAGGAAATAACTCTGCTGCACTTGGATGGGAAGCCTGTTCCAGAGAAAATATAGTCTCTGAGACACCCACTTGCCCCTCCAACATATCCTACTAGATCCCTAAATTGGGTAATTCTGATCTGTTTTGCGGATATGCAACATGTCTTTCAGAGTGGGATCACAGAATGCTTTGTAAGCAAGGCATAGATTACTAGTATCCTACAGACTGCCGAGAGGCAAAGGGATAGGGTTTTGATGTGGTCCATGTAGGATATATTGTTTAGGCCATTTATTCTTTTTGTGATCTCTGTGGATGGTCCAGTTGTTGCATATTCCTCATCAGGTGCATGCCAAAGGGGGCACTGTACTCAATGACTGGTCTAATAACAGCCACGTACAGTGGAACAATGCCATCTTTGGACCTAGATATCATGCCCTTATTTATAAGCTGTGCAATACAGAAATATTTCCTTACTACCACAGACACATGATGGTCAAAGGCTAGATTAGTATCCATGTGTTCCTAAATCCCTGACCAGTGGGTCTACTTTTAGAGGTGTATTCTCAATGTGGTATTTCCAAAGGATAATATTATGCAAAATATTGGCAATGAGTTTTAGACCATAGTTCTGTCACCAGTAGTCTGTGTCAGGCCTTCTTAGAGGGTATTTGTGCCACTGGGGGTGTCCGTGGCTGAGCCTAATTTGCAATCATCTGCAAACTTGGTCAGCCAGAGGTCCTTGACATTGGACCTGACTTCAAAGAAGTAAATACCAAAAAGGAACAGGTTCAACACTGAGCCATGTGGGACTCTGCTAGTGACTAGCCTTTTTGTGGATGTAGACTCCCTTATGCCAACTTCCTGAGTTCAATCTATAAGCCAGCTTGCTATCCAGCAGGTGGCACTGCCGTGTATACCTAATATCCTGCATTTGTCTATGATGCTTGAGTGGAGTATTGTGTCAAATGTTTTGTCCAGGTCAAGTTAGGCAGTATGCCTCATCCATTGCTTTGGTGACCTTAAAGTCCACTAGGTTGAGCAGGTACAACTTGTTCTTGACAAAACCTAACTGGGATGGATCCAGTGTTTGAAGGTTTCCTATATCACTGTTCATCATCTCCATGATAATTCTTTCCAGGATTTTGCATATGAGACTAGTCAGACTTACTTGGGTCTGTAGATGGCCAGTGCTTGTGCAAAGGAATGACAACTGCAGTCCTCTATTCATTTGGCATGAATCCTGTCTAAAGGCTGTTTAAATAGTGATTCTAGTGATCCTGGCAGTCATGTTTCATGCTATTAAGAAGGCATCTTGAGAGATTACCGGGGCTCACTGATGCACTGTTAATGGCCTTAGAAAGTGCACTAAGGACCTGTTCCCTAATGATAGTTGGGGGAGAATGGTCAAGGTTATTTCCTGAGGGATGTCTAGGGGAAATGGGGTAAAACTGGAGCTAAACTTGTTGGTCAGTAGATTTGCGTTATCTTCTGGTTCAGAATAGGTGACTACATTTACAATTAGTTCAGCACATCGTTGACTATTGCCACTGAGGTTGTAGACAGAGCTGAAGAAAGCCTTGTGATTGTCCCTAGCCTGGGAAGCTATTTTTCCCTCGAATTTGGCTTTGACAGACTTCATTAGCCCCTTGACTTGTTTATTTACATTGAAGAGTAAGTTTATTTTTTCCTTGCTGGGTATTGTACTTTCTAATATTTGCCATGATTTTCTTACTTATGTTATATAACCTATTAATGCTGGGATTCTATCAGGGTGGCTTGTTTTTTGAGTTTGTCCTGTGCTTATTCCAGACAGGTACAGCTGTCTCTATGCAGCCCTTAACATGATTGTACAGGGTTTCTGTGAACAATTCCATATAAGCAACTGTGCTCTCATGGTTTGGAGGATGGGGCTTGAAATTTTGCCAGTGTGTTACTTAATAGTAAGTTACAGGGTTAGCTGGGGTCCTGGGTGTTTTCATTTCAAAGGAGATAGCTTTATGGTCAGACCTGAAGAGTTAGTATATTACACTAGGTGGGGTGCAATGTTTTCCCATGTTTGTGACTACCAGGTCAAGAACATTAGCACCCCTAGTGGATGCACTGACTAGCTGGCCCAGGATGTTTGTGTTTACAAAGTCTAATACTTCTGGATATGCATATTTGGTGTTGTGTAAGATTCCCAGTCTATAGTGGGGTAGTTAAAGTTGCCCATGAATATCGTGTAAGATTGACTGGGGAGCATCTCCACTATGTTTAAATATGTGTTGTGGGTTTCCTGGTTCATGCAAGGGGACCTATAGCTGGCAAGGATATGGCATGGGACTTTATCTATTATAATCTGGCCTCTGGCCATGTAGAAGCTCAAGAGTGTCATACTGTTTGACCAGCCTTGAGGTATGTTTACTTTTGAAGTAATTTAAGACACCTTCACTTTTTGTCCCTTCCTATGCAGTAGCTGGTCTAAATATGTGGAAGGCATTATGCCCCTACACTGTCAGGGTGCTCTCTGTGGCTTTAAACCATGTCTCAGTAACTGCACAGATGTCTACATTCTCCAGGGTGAGTACAGCTTGCTGGAAATTTCTTGTTTAGATTCCTGCCACTGAACAGTAACACTTTTAGATTTTCTTGGGTTGTAATTTCAATAGCACAGTATTTTAGTTTAATTAATTGATCTGATTGTAGTGGATGTCTTTGTAAATACTTTAGTTGTTTTGTTGAATATTATAATAATACCTATTTTTAATTATTTGTATAAAATTGTTATGATATTTCTCTTATATGTTAAAACAATAAACTTGTTTTGAAAAAAAAAAGATTTTCTTGGGTTGGTTTTGCTATGTTAAAAGGTTATCAATTTGGCAATGGTGGTGGACAAGGTTTTAGACAGTATTTGAAATACTAGAAGGGACAGTTGCAGACCATCCCTGGCAAAGCAGCATGGTCTGTCAACCATATCCTCCTAGGCTGACAAATATTGTACCCCCTTGGAATGACACCAAAACTATGCCAATTAAGTTAATTATTTTCTATTCATACTATGGCATCATCCTTGCAGAACTCAGAATGCTGCTTAATGCTAGGCTCATACTAGCCTGGGACAAACAGTCCGAGAGTTTCATCATAATCCAGAGAGGTACATCTCAAGCAGTTTACAACTATATGGACTATGACCGAGTCATCCAGGTACTTGAAGTTGAACAACATGAATGCGCACGTGATATGGTGAATCCCAGCCCCTGATAGGCAACTGACAGTGATTCTCTCCTTGCACAGCATGATGACTGGGATATCTGTCTGTCTCACACTGCAGTCTCCTATACCCAAATAATGGGCTGTGTGGCGGTTTGTCTTATGGGCTTAAAGTTGAGATGTAGTTGTATATGTCACTGTGGGTGTTGTTTTGGCAGAGTGCTTTTGTTGTTGCTTAGGATACTTATTGTAAGTGCAATGTCTAGGAGGTTTGGGTTTTGGGTTTAGGAAGATTACATTTTAGAGTCTCAGCAGACGTGGGTCAATGCGCCTGCTCCACATTATGTGTGGTGGATGTAGTGTGTGTGTGTCTCTCTCTCTCTCTGAGAAACTGTTTAGCATAAAAACTGCTTGTATGTAAGAGACTTGTATGTCAGTATCAGTTTGTTTAAGAATTAGACGGTTGTCAGTAAACATAAAACAACTGCTACATCACCTCCTGGAATACTGACACCACCACGTCAGGGTCTAAATTCCTAACACATTACATCACCATACAAGCAACACTTAAATTGCTGCAAAACACACAGCACTCTTCATAGGTGTGTACTAGGCTAATGGCCCTGGAGCCTTTAAAAGCCTACCCCATAAAAGTACCTTGGCATTGTGCCGCCTGACATTAGTTCCCAGTGCCTCTATCAAGTAAAGCCACTGGAGTGATCCCCGGGGTGAACTTTCTATGGATGCCTGCACTAAACTTGCCCTCCAGTAGATCTTCATTAAAAGATCTGAAGTATACTCATTACAATTACAGGGCCTTGGAAAAGTCCTGTACTATTATTTTTCATCATTACCTCCCCAAGTTGGGAATGTTTTATCTGTATGCCTGCTTCCTTCATTGCCATTTCTCAGGCTCCCTCTTTGGAATCAAACCCTGATTCCCCACTACCTGTGATCACCATGGTAAGCACAGAAAGTAACATTGAAAGTTGATAAGGCAGACATTTAAATGCTGTCACTGCCGCAAGGGAATGTGACTGGACTGAGTTTATCTGGAACCAATGAAGTTGCTAGATTGGTTTTGGTCCGATAAAAGCACACATACCTGGAGATTAACATTCAACAGCATATATTAGGTTTGTATTTAAACTCTGCTGTATGACTAACCCGGGTCATGGATGAAAATGGTCACCTGACCAGCCCACCTACCCACTTAACAAAAAAGTGAAATAAACAAACAAAAACATGCTAATAAAAAAATGTTGCTTTGGAAAAATTTCAAATCAGGTAAATGATAACATAATACTCATGACTACTAACTACTGTGTAAAAGTTCAGATTTTAGGTCAGCAAAGTTAGATGATTTAAGGATGAAAACAGTAAATGGCATGTATAAACTTTAGCTTGTGAATATGCATTTGTACAGGAGTAGTCAGAAATTTCTAATTTGTACTGCAAAGTCTTGTGGCATTAACTCCCTTAACATACTTTCCCTTTTTATCTGGCATTTAAAATATGGATTAAAAGGTGCAACACAAGAATAATAAATTTACTACATTAGAAATGCTTAATTAGCTATTTAGAGATATAATCAGCATGCATCACTAAGGACACAGCTATTTTTTTCCTTTGGTGCCTCCCTTATACCCTCTTCAATTTCACATATATGTTTTAAGATGACATATCTGATGTCCCTGGGGTGGGCAAAATACTGTTCCATTAAAAATGAATTTGTATATAGTTTCTTGCACAGTATGTGCCTGGCTACGAGCATGTATTTTAGCTAAAGCACAGATTCTGAAATGTAAAGCGCACAACAACACAAACTAGAATATATTAACTCTAAACGTGTGTTACTTACATGTTAATGCTGAATAACAGCAGGCCTCTAAACTGTCTAACGCTTGCTGGAAAATACCACTTAAATTTATAACACGGTGCCATGAAATTCCAGGTGACTCCTCTACATTATGATTTGTTAGAGGAATTTACTCTTCGAAGTCCTCACTGGGCATCGTCATTAGCCCATCGTAAGCATCACTGACACTGATGTAATGTCACTAGGGAATCAACTGCAACATGCAACTGAGCTGTTCGGAGAGCAAGCTGTACACAACTCAAGATCAGGAACAGAACAAAACAAATTTGTCTGTAAACAAACATTATGTGCTTAACTCTTCAATTATAAAAGGGGGGTTTTACTGCAGAGGCAATGCCCCACAGTTATGATTTATTTACATATAAAATACACACACAAACACACACGTATTTGTATATCTACATAAATATTATGTCCATATAAATATAAATGTAGAGATATATATTGCCTTGCAAACATAAGGTGCAGGGTTTGAGTCTCACAAGGGACAATTGGCTAGGCTTAAAATGGCTCGCAAGGGCAGTTAGCTTAGTACTAATCCATGAACCTATATATATATATATATATATATATATATATATATATATATATATATATATATATATATATATATATGGGTCACCTTTAGATGCCCGACAACGCGTTTGGCCGACACGGAATCTGACGGGACGAAAATACCGACAACGCAGATGACCGACAAGGTGAGAACCTGACGGACTCGGTAAGTGTGCGATCGAGTGAGGGATTTAGTGTTAGGGAGCGGACAGGTAAGTGTGCGATAGTGAGGAACTGTGGGTTAGGGGTGGGTTAAGTGAGTTAGGGTTAGGGTGCAGGTAGGGTGTGTGTGCGATAGTGAGGGACTGTGGGTTTAGGGGTGGGTAAGTGAGTTAGGGTTAGGGTGCAGGTAGGGTGTGTGTGCGATAGTGAGGGACTGTGGGTTTAGGGGTGGGTAAGTGAGTTAGGGTTAGGGTGCAGGTAGGGTAAGTGTGCGGTAGTGTCGGACGTTAGGGTTTGGGTTAGGGATAGTGCATATGTTATGTAGTGTACTGTGTTGTTTACGTGTAGTGTGTTGGTGTAATGGTTTTCGGTGTTTTGCATTGTCGGTGTTTTTTGTTGTCGGTCTTTTGGTGTCGGTCATTAGTGTGTCGGGCAAACGCGATTTCGAGGTTTTAAAGGTGATCCATATATATATATATATATATATATATATATATATATATATATATATATATATACACATATGCATACACACGTTATCTATAAATATATATATAGAGAGAGAGGAGAGAAAATGTGTGTATGCACACACACAAATATATAAACGAAACACAGCATTCTTCAGTTATGAAAATTTATGTTTACATACATGCAAATTAATTATGAGCGTTTATGTTTATATATATATATATATATATATATATATATATATGCATACACACATATACAGGTTCATAGGTGTTTACTAGTCTAACAACCACAAGGAACTTTTTAAGCCTAGCCATGCAGCCCAAATCTCTGACAAGTTCTGGTACCCTTGATTAAGTGTAAGCATGGGCCTAGGAGATGAACCATTTACAGGTTACCTGTGTCCATTAGAGACATAGATGCCAAACAGGAGATGAATTTACGGTTTCCCATCCAAATGCTCAAGTTGCACTTGGATCAGGGAGGAACTCTGCTTCACATGGATGGGGAGCCTGTTCCACAAATGGGGTAGACTCTGGGATACATACCTCTCTCTCCAGCACATCCTATTTATATTACAGGCAAGGTTTAAGTCTTTAGAACGGATAATTCTGGTGCTGTTTATTTTGTGGATAAGCAGGAGGTTCCTCAGAGTGAGGTCTGACAATGCCATGTATGGCAGGCATAGATCTCCCCTCAAAAGCCTGTAGGAGACAGAACACAGAGATAGGGCCTTGGACGGTCTGCACAGGACATGCTACTTATGCTCTGTATTCTTTTAGTGAGGAACCTCTGTGGACGTTCCAATTGTTGGATATGCCTGGTTAGGTACATACCAAAGGGGGCATTGTACTCAATGATAGGTCTGATGAATGCCGAGTACAGTGGAGCAATGACTTCCTTGGACTTAGATGCCAAACCTAAGTTGCACAACAGAATGATTTCCTCACCACTGTAGACAAGTGATGATCAAAGTCTAGACTATCTACGTGTGTCCCTAAGTCCCTGACTACTGGGTCAACTCTAGAAGGGGTATGTTGTCAATAAGATAGTTACCAGGGATGGATGACTTCCCAAAGGATACTATTATGCATTTCTTGTCATTACATTTTAGTCCATGACTCTGACACCAGTTGTTTGTCAGCCCCTCCTGGAGAGCATGTGTGTCAGTGTGAGATTCAATGACAGCTCCTAATTAGCAATTATCTGCAAATTTAGTCAGCCAGAGACCACTGACACTGCTCCTCAAGGAAATACAAACCTGTTTGGTGGACATCCTCTTATCAACAAGCTTTACAACAAAAGGAAAAAACTGTTGTCCAAGGGTAAAAAGGATCAAATTCCAAATTGGAAAAACTTCCTCCTCAGCCTCAACAAGAAATTAAATCATTACGGAAAACCTCCAAAGCCAATTATGAATTGAAACTAGCCTCTGAAACAAAGGGAAACCACAAAGCCTTCTTCAGTTATGTCAGGAACCTCCATAGCAAAGCCCAGGTTTGTTCTGAATTAGTACTTAATGGTAACACTTACACTTATCCTGCTGACTTAGCCAACCTGCTAGCTGATAGGGTCACCCCCCCCCCCAAAGGCCCATATGACATTCCCAATACTTGCCCTGCACCTCACATCTCCATAGATCAAGTGTTAAAGGCCCTATCCAAGGCAAGAACACAGCTTCCATGGAACCTGATGGTATCCCAGGCTGTATTCTGTACCATCTCTAGCAAGAACTAGCTTCGCCATTGAGCACCCTATTTAACCACAGCCTAATTACAGGCTTAATTCCAGCAGAGTGGAGAACTGCCATTGTCATCCCCTTGCACAAAGGTGGTACCACTACTGACCAGGGAAACTATCACCCCATTAGCTTGACAAGTCTGATCTGTAAAGCCATGGAGCATATTATTATGGATCTCATAAACAAGGACATAAGCAATGTCCAAGCACTTGACCCCACCCAATTCAGATTAGTCAGAGGCAGATCTTGCCTATTGAACCTGGCTGACTTCTTTGAGACTGTCACCAAGGCCCTGGATGAGGGATAGTCAGTACATACAGCTTACCTTGACTTGGCCAAGGATTTTGACACAATCCCCCATGCGGGCATCATCGAAAAACTAACACAACTTGGCGTAAATCCCTATCTTGTCCAGTGGGTGGCCAACTGGCTCACCAATAAAACACACAAGGTCAAAATAGGTGCCACCACCTCAGACAGCAGACCTGTCACTAGTGGTGTTCCCCAGGGATCTGTCCTGGGACCCCTACTGTTTGGCATCTACTTCTCAGAGGTCCAGGCAAAGACAAAGGGCCTGTGGCTGACCAGGTTTGCAGATGACTGTGAGTTGGGTGCTGTCACTGACTCCCCAAATGATGTTAACATACTGCAAGAGGGTCTCACAGCAACAAATGACTGGTGCCAAAATCATGGCCTTAAGTTAAACACAAAAAAATTTATTATCATACCATTTGGCAAAAACATGGCCCCTACTGATTACCATATCAACGGCATCCCCCTAAGCACCCAACCTGTGGTGACAGACCTGGGTACTCAAGTTGACAGCAATCTCACATTCGACCATCATGGGGCGGCAGTGGTCAGAAAAGCCCTTTACTTGGGTCATCTCATAAGTAAAGGGACTGCATCCAGAAAAAAGGAGGTTATTACCTCTCGACAAACACTAGCACCAACTGGATAGGCCACAGAAATACCTCACAAAGAGAATCCATGGCTTCCAACACCTGTCCTATGCTGACAGGCTCAAATCATTATCACTCTACTCGGTATCGTACAGATTTCTCAGAGGTGATCTGTGTCTCGCCTACAAGGCAATGTAGGACCCTGCCCTACTAGAGATGCTCCATACCCATAAGTCTAACTCCTCGCGCATTACCCACTCAATAGGCCTAAATCTAATATGCGACATCAACAAAACCTGCTGGAGAGACAGGTTTGTCTCCCACAAGCTGCCCCATCTCTGGAATAGACTTCCCATACATGTCAAATAGAGTACCTTGCTGACCCTCTTCAAGTACAACCTTGATGAGTGGATGGGAAACCACAAATTTGTCCCAGGGATTCCACCTTTGACCCTCACTGACAGGGGCGACAGGTGCTGAATACACACACACACACACACACACACACACACACACACACACACACACACACACACACCTCTGAGGCGAATATTTTATTTCTTTCTCTCTTATTCTCCTCCAGTTCACATCGCTTCTTGTTTTCTAGCAGCAGGTTCACTAAAACTGTGCAATAAATTCCATTGTCTTTCTTCTACTGACTTCAACTGCCAAGTCATTAATCCCCCAAGGCTGTGCTACTTCAAAAATAGTATCATGCAGTACTGCTGTTTTACTTCCTCTCGGCAGACAATTGTGAAGCAAATCATCACAATACTTCACAAACAATACTTCAAAAGCTTTTTCCCTAGATCTACCATCACTAAGTATGCTCACATCTATAACATGCACACCAAACAGTAGACAAAAGATAGTTGTGCCATTCCCCAGTTCTGTAACCTGGCACAGTGGGTCTATATTAACTGAATACTAGACTCAACATGAAACTCCCTGATAGTATTCTCAGTAGGAGGTATGGTATCAGCGGCAGGGACGACAGCATCAGTGCCTACCACAACTATCACTACTCATAAAATGTCTGTTTCACTTTGGTAACAAAGTTATTACAAAATAATCCGATCATGTAAAAATAGCATGTATACCCATGGGCAATAATTCTGTCTCATTTAAACCTGAAATGACTGTATCATTAATGGCAGTTCTTCCTCAACTGTATATTGCATTTGTTTACCCACAATGCATGTCTAACAGTGTGCTGTATCAGACACTGTACTGTGCAACAGCACCCAGGTCATGACTGAAAGTGGTCCTAGAACCAGACACCTACCTGGTTAATTAATAAATATATAGTCCCATGTGCCAAATGCTCATTTACAGGCTGAAGAACTGATGGAAGACTCATACAGAGCATGCAATCTCTGCTCAGACCAGTATTGAACCCCAAATTTGAGAAGCAAAAATACTAACCACTGTACCATGGTGCTAATTTTGTTTCAAACTGTTTTACTACTAACTTATCTATAATTGCAAATACTAACTAGGATACCCCATTACTACAGTCATACGACAGATAATTTGCTTTCCTGTAGGAAGATGCTCAAAAATGCAAGTGAGTGTGCCCTTTCCTGCCTTTCTGCAGCCTACTCCTTCTAGTACCTTTCAGGAGTGCAATATTTCACTGACTTCTTAAAGTACCTCTCATTCTCTTAGCACAAGAAATTAGGATAAAGACAAAGGAGGGACAAAGGCCCCAAAATAGGGACAGATTTTAAGCACTGGTCTTATACAATTAGAAAGAATGCCAGAATAATAGGTTTGTACTGGGATGCATTTTCAGAAGGAAATGAAGTCTTATACACAAATGTCTGTTTTTATTTAGTCACTTCAATCCTCAATGATTTTCCATAAAACTACAACTTTCATGAGGAACAGACCAATAAAAGAGGCAAAAATGTGGACATTCTGTGAACATCTGACTTTCGAGAGGTAAACAAGCATGCTAACTTTTCATTTAAACAGCTACTGGCAGGATACAAACTGTCAGCATAAATTTCAGTAGTAAAAAATCCCATGAAACATACTATTAAATGTAAATCTGAGCTGCATTTGTATAAGGTGTTGTATGTAAAACATAAAACAAATATATACAGAGACCCAAGATAAAAAGGGGCATTATCAGTTAACAGGAGGTGGTGTTGGCAAGGAGGAGGGATTGGTATAATGGTTAAGGTCTTTATCTCACAGATACAAGTTACAGAATTTGATCCTGACCCCTGGACACTGGCTAGGCTACTAATACTCTGCAGACTGATAGCCCAGCATTTTACCTATAAACCTATGAACATAATACACATCTCTGAGAAAGGCTGTCTCTCCAAAAGATTAGTTACATCTGATGCTCTGGCTGACTTAGTTTTCACAACATTCTGTACATCTGAAAACAAACTGATGTACCAGCTGCTCTACTTGGAAAAAGCCCAAGGAAATGAAAGTTAGTAACGTTAGAAATAAAAAAACATGCCCTCCACTCCTCTCACTGTGCAGTATTGCACCCTCCGGCAATCCCAAGTGGATTGCTTTTTGTCAAATTAATTTTTGTCTCACTGTGCATTATCCTACCTACCACCTAGTGCCCCTGAACAATACAACTGTAATATCAAATGTCCAAAAATTGTTTAAATAGTAATTAACATAAGGTTTTTATGTATCCCCACACTTTTTCTTAACTCTTGCCTTTTTAACACTTGTTTTATATAAATTATGCATATGTTCTTTCATATTTTGGATTTATTTACTTTGTGTTTCTTTTACTAAAAACACCTACTGCTTCAGAAGTTAACTATTAATTAATGCACTCATTTCAGGGGCTTTGACTTTTTCCTGCTTGGATAACTGCTTTCAGAAACTCTGCATGACATCTGTATGTAACATCTTGCTTATACGACCATTACAGGCAAGATTCAAAGTACTAAAGGCACACCAATACAGCAAAATGAGCTAACACTTGGATTTGGCACTCTCTCAAGTTTGGTTTGGTAATACTGCAAAACACTACCAAGCATTTGGCTTAGTAATATTACAAAACACTGCTGAGTGAGCATTTTAAAACCTCAGCTTATGAGTTCAGAAACTGTTATCACATTTCTCTGGAAATGCACAGAATTTCATCATTTCTAGGAAAGGTTTCAGTGGGGATGTTGTACCTGTCTTTAAAACTTGCTTAAGAGGAGTTTGTAATTTTCTTATTCATTTCTGGAAAATTTTCATGTTCGGTGTTTTGAAAATGAACATGAGTCATTATATATTATACCATGACCCCCCCCCCCAAAACGTGCACGCTGATTGGCCAGCGTGCCCGTTGTAAATCGAGTTATACTAATGGAAAAAGGTCCGGTCGCCCGGACTTTTTTCCATTAGTATAACTCTACTGTCTCGTTATGTGAAATGGGTTTAACATAGCGAGACAGCTTTAAAATAAGCAACGGAGATCTCCGTTGCTTATTTAAAGCTGTCTCGCTATGTTAAACCCATTTAACATAGCGAGACAGTGTTTAAGGGCAACGGAGAAAGCAAGATCTCCGTTGCTTTTTATGTCGCTATGTTAAATGAGTTTAACATAGCGAGACAGTTTTAAAACAAGCAACGGAGATGTCCGTTGCTTATTTTAAAACTGTCTCGCTATGTTAAACTCATTTAACATAGCGAGACACTAAAGCAACGGAGATCTTGCTTTCTCCGCTTTTGCCCAACTCTGATGTACTGCGCAGGCGCGCAGTACATCAGAACTGCCGCGGATGCCAGACATCTGCGGAAGGGCAGTAAACAGGCATTATACTATGCCATTATTTAAGAAAAGTAATAGTTTCTTTTCTTAAATAATGTCATGGTATAATAGCAATAACCCACGCCTGGGAGTGGGTAATGCTAAATTTACCCACGGGACCAAACCACGCCAACCGTGGGTAAATTTAGCATTACCCACACCCAGGCGTGGGTTATTGCTATATTATATTCCACACATTTTAGTTCTACTTTATTGCTTATATAAATTCCTTTATTATACAATATGATTATGTTTGGATCAGTCATAACATATGATTCTGTTGCACAATATGATTATGTTCTGGATCATTCATAACATATGATTATGCTATCATTTAACTTTCAAAATGCATAAAATAAACAGGTAGTATTTAGGCAGCCTCTTTCGACTACTATAAGCATCCTCAGTCTGCTCCTCTCACAGAAACTACAGCAGTATCAAATTCCCTACTGAGGTATACATTTATTTCATTTAGTTAAATGGATAAATCACAGTGTGCCAAAACTTTGTCTGAAGGATAGACAGGAAAAAAAGCTTCAAAATACCAGCAAAGGGACAGTTTAGATGGAAAGAAATCAGTGTCTAGAGGAAATGTATGCATGCATATGCACATGAAGAGCAAGCCAAGGCCACTAAGACAGCATCCAGAGGTTAACATCAAAAGCTGAACATAGAGCTGACAGGCAACAGAAGACTATCAACATAATATTTTGATTTTCAAAGTAATGATCTCCCATCACCTCTGAACATTAATCACTGTGAATTTGCCACAACATACGGATAGCTTTGCTCTACCATGAGGTTCTGCCATAGGAATTTGTTAAGTGTAATTGAACAGGTATGTAAATTGGACCAATTACTCACCCTAATCTGGCAACATGTCTCTTGTGGACAGAGGCAGTCAGTAAATCATCCCTATAAATCAAATTTGTGGGTTGCATTTGTGTTGCATGGCTAGGCTTATAAGGGCCCTAGTGGTTATTAGCTTAGTACACCTATGAACCACAAAGGACCACATTCACTACAATCTGTTTATCTTCTTCTTCTTATAAAGAATAAAAATGTTAAAAAAACAGCAGTAAACATTAATACAATAGCAACTAAGCTACAAAGCCTAAGGAGGTCAGAAATGTACATTACAGTTTAAAAGGCAACATTTGTAATGATGAAGCTGCGAAACCGAAGCTTGAAATCACACGACGCCTTCACCTCTGTTGAAAACGAGCTTCAAAATGCCAATATAATACTCAACTCCCAAAAAACAAAATTACTACTGTTCCTCCCCAAAGCATAGCTGAAGGTCAAATCCAGCTTCAAAATCTTCTCAGTTAATGATACAGGGATAGAAACTGTATCCCATACAAAACTGCTTGATGTGACAACTGACAACAACCTCAGATATAAAGTCCACATTCAAAATCATACAAAAGAAAAAAAAAAGCTCACCAGAAACCTGGCATGCTTTACAGACATAAAAACTTTCTTATTAATTCTGCTAAAACCACCCTAGCAACCACTTACCTGCTTCCTTCACTCTTATGTGGAGTCCCTATCCTTACCACCTTGCAAGTAGCTGTTAAAACTAAACTTGAAATATGCTACAACAAAGCTCTAAATTTGCTGCCAATAAACAATACTACACCCATCACTGCAAGGCCCTTAAAAGTTTGAACTGGCTTGAACTACCCCACTACCAGGACTTCGTACAACTAGCTACTGCTTAGAACTTCATTTATAAATCCCATGCCTGTCCTGCACTGAGCTCCAGTCTTCCCAACAGATCCCTTCATGCTAATGATAAACAATGTCTCACCATCTATAAACCTCAAAAAAGCAACTGAAATAGTTGTTACTGCTACTCTGTTGCTAAAAAATGGAATTCTATTCCACAGGCTATTAGAACTGTAACCCTACTAATCATAACTCTCAACTGTACAGATTTTTGCAGAATGCCCATATTTTTGCATCATATTTTTGGTCTGTTCCTCATAAAATCTCTGGTTTTCTGGCAAATCAATGGGATGATCTGAGGACTGAAGTCATTAAATAATGAAATACATTTGAGTTTCAGACTTCAAATCCTTCAAAAATGTATGTTAAAACAAACCCTATTATGGTGGTAACTTTCTAAGTTTATAAGAGTAATATTTAAAATCATTCCCTATTTTTGGGCCTTTGTGCCCCATTTTGTTAGGCTTTGTCCAGATTTCTTGTACTAAGAGGTTGACAGGTATGCATGCATATGCACATGAAGAGCAAGCCAAGGCCACTAAGACAGCATCCAGAGGTTAACATCAAAAGCTGAACATAGAGCTGACAGGCAACAGAAGACTATCAACATAATATTTTGATTTTCAAAGTAATGATCTCCCATCACCTCTGAACATTAATCACTGTGAATTTGCCACAACATACGGATAGCTTTGCTCTAATTAGTTCAAAATGATGTGAAAATTACTGAACCTACACACATTGCCAACATACTGGCTGACAGGTTCAGTGCAAACTTCTCCCTCCCCAAAAGGAGAGATATCTATTCCAGAGGATTGTAGCCCCCAAACATCTCCAACGCCCAGGTGAGAACTGCCTCACTAAGGCAAAACACAGCATCCATGGGACCAGATGGTGTCCCCGGCTGTGTGCTTCATGAACTCAATGAGGAATTAAACCCACAGTTAGGACAGCTGTTTAATCTTAGCCTCACCTCAGGATACGCACTCAAGGAGTGGCGACGGCGACTGTGGTCCCACTTCATAAGGGCGGTGCCTCCACAGACCCTGGAAATTACCGCCCCATTAGCTTGACAAGCCTTATCTGCAAAGCCATGGAGAGGATCATAATGGAACTCATAAATAAAGACATAGGGAACTTGCAGACTTTGGATCCAACTCAGTTTGGCTTTGTCAAAGGCAGATCCTGCCTCTTAAACTTGGTTGACTTTTTCAGACAGTCACCAAGGCCATTGATGAGGGAAAGGCAGTCCATACAGCCTACCTCGACCTGGCAAAGGCCTTCGACACAATACCCCACTCGGTATCATCGAAAAACTCATCAGCTTGAATGTAAACCCATACATCACAAGATGGGTTGCAAACTGGCTAAGTGACAGAACCCACAGGGTCAGAGTTGCTGGAGCCATGTCAGACTCAAAGCCTGTCACAAGTGGTGTCCCACAGGGCTCAGTCCTGGGTCCACTCTTGTTCGGCATCTACTTTTCTGAAGTACAAGCAAACACAGGAGGGTTATGGCTGACAAAGTTTGCAGATGACTGCAAACTGGGCGCCATAGTCGAAAACACATCTGACACAGATATCCTCCAGAAGGGCCTCACAGAAATGGATAACTGGTGCCAGAGCCATGGCCTGAAGTTAAACGCCAAAAATGCATAGTCATACCCTTTGGGAAAACAAGGCTACCCCTAGCTACCATATAGGTGGCAATCCACTGAGCACAGAAAAGTCATCAGAGATCTGGGGACCCAGGTTGACAGTAGCCTTCGCTTGACACTCATGTTGCAAAGTAGTTAGGAAAACCTTCTATATCACCCACCTGATCATGAAGGGATTCACATCTAGATCAAGGAGGTCATCGCCCCTGTACTCATCACTTATTAGACCTATGATTGAGTACAATGCCCTGCTCGAATGTATCTGACCAGACACCTGCTGCAGCTTGAAAGGCCCCAAAAGTTCCTCACCAAAAGGATAAAGGGTCTCAAAAATATGTCTTATGCTGCCCGACTGAAAGAACTCCAGCTCTATTCAGTCTCATACCGCTTGCTCAGAGGTGACCTGTGCCTGACATATAAGGCCATGTCAAACCCAGATTTGATGAATATGCTTCACCTCAAAAATCTAGATCCCTCAGAACCACAAGGGCGGAGACTTAAACCTTGACACGGTTATAAATAGAACGTGCTGGAGGGACAGATTCATCACCCAGAGACTCCCTATGCTGTGGAACAAAATCCCGGTACATGTGAGGCAGAGCACCTCTCTGGTCTTGTTCAAGAGGAATCTTGACCAATGGATGGGAGATTGCAGATATACCCCAGGGATTACTTCAGCGTCACTGCTTGACAGAGGCACAGCAAAATGATAGGCATAGTTTTTATTCAAACTAAAGGGGTGGCGAAAGCCACATAACTATGGGCTAGGCTTATAAATGCCCTTGGGCAGATAGCCTAGTATGAACCTATGAACCTATGAACCTATGAGGTTCTGCCATAGGAATTTGTTAAGTGTAATTGAACAGGTATGTAAATTGGACCAATTACTCACCCTAATCTGGCAACATGTCTCTTGTGGACAGAGGCAGTCAGTAAATCATCCCTATAAATCAAATTTGTGGGTTGCATTTGTGTTGCATGGCTAGGCTTATAAGGGCCCTAGTGGTTATTAGCTTAGTACACCTATGAACCACAAAGGACCACATTCACTACAATCTGTTTATCTTCTTCTTCTTATAAAGAATAAAAATGTTAAAAAAACAGCAGTAAACATTAATACAATAGCAACTAAGCTACAAAGCCTAAGGAGGTCAGAAATGTACATTACAGTTTAAAAGGCAACATTTGTAATGATGAAGCTGCGAAACCGAAGCTTGAAATCACACGACGCCTTCACCTCTGTTGAAAACGAGCTTCAAAATGCCAATATAATACTCAACTCCCAAAAAACAAAATTACTACTGTTCCTCCCCAAAGCATAGCTGAAGGTCAAATCCAGCTTCAAAATCTTCTCAATTAATGATACAGGGATAGAAACTGTATCCCATACAAAACTGCTTGATGTGACAACTGACAACAACCTCAGATATAAAGTCCACATTCAAAATCATACAAAAGAAAAAAAAAAAGCTCACCAGAAACCTGGCATGCTTTACAGACATAAAAACTTTCTTATTAATTCTGCTAAAACCACCCTAGCAACCACTTACCTGCTTCCTTCACTCTTATGTGGAGTCCCTATCCTTACCACCTTGCAAGTAGCTGTTAAAACTAAACTTGAAATATGCTACAACAAAGCTCTAAATTTGCTGCCAATAAACAATACTACACCCATCACTGCAAGGCCCTTAAAAGTTTGAACTGGCTTGAACTACCCCACTACCAGGACTTCGTACAACTAGCTACTGCTCAGAACTTCATTTATAAATCCCATGCCTGTCCTGCACTGAGCTCCAGTCTTCCCAACAGATCCCTTCATGCTAATGATAAACAATGTCTCACCATCTATAAACCTCAAAAAAGCAACTGGAAATAGTTGTTACTGCTACTCTGTTGCTAAAAAATGGAATTCTATTCCACAGGCTATTAGAACTGTAACCCTACTAATCATAACTCTCAACTGTACAGATTTTTGCAGAATGCCCATATTTTTGCATCATATTTTTGGTCTGTTCCTCATAAAATCTCTGGTTTTCTGGCAAATCAATGGGATGATCTGAGGACTGAAGTCATTAAATAATGAAATACATTTGAGTTTCAGACTTCAAATCCTTCAAAAAATGTATGTTAAAACAAACCCTATTATGGTGGTAACTTTCTAAGTTTATAAGAGTAATATTTAAAATCATTCCCTATTTTTGGGCCTTTGTGCCCCATTTTGTTAGGCTTTGTCCAGATTTCTTGTACTAAGAGGTTGACAGGTATGCCTACTATATTTCCTTCAAGAATCTTCTGAAAGGCTATCTATCAGACTCATGGCTCTGCTCATGCTATAGCCCTGGTTGAGCCTCAATCTCATCTACTTTTTTCTACCCTTACCTGTACAGAATCTCTACTCATCATCACTTCCTCATCTGCACCTGACTAATCTACCCCCCTACCACTTTACATACTCTTTTCCTATCACCTCCTCCCTATTTATACTAATTTATCCTAATATCTCTCCCCCTTTATAGTTACAGTTAAACTAAAGACTTTTACTTATTACTACTGTGAACTGTCAAAAGGACAATCTCCAAAATTGTATATAGTGTTTTATTTTGCTTTTTCTTATCGTCTCTTCGTAACATATTTTTAGTATATATCTATGTCTTACAATATTGTTGATTATTTTTGAAATGTATAATTTTGTAATGTTTTGTAATGTATTTGAAAAAAAAATATTTTCACTGTTAAATGGAATTTTCTCCCTGGGCCTCTGCTGAAAATGAGCTCTCTGTGACCCAGACAGACCTTCCAGATAAACAAATGTCAATAAATATCTAAAGCAAAGTTGCTAAGATGGCAAAAATTAAAAGCAAATGTAAACCATGCTTGTAACTACAACAGCAGCAAAATGTATGCAAGAATGTTTTCCGCCTAATATAATTTTATCCCTGCTGGCTTCCACCCACCACTACTCAGCTATGAAACAGCCCATTCATTCCCCCTTGGGAAGCAAATCAATCTCACAAAACTGATACCAAACCAACCATGGAGGGTTTCTGGTAATGGCTTAAGTCCCCGACCCCAGGAAGCAGACTCAGGCAGGGTCCTGCTGTGCCTTACTTCAGCAGGGAACATACATGGTCTCATTCACACAATCTTCATTATCTTGAGAACCATGGAAATGACAGGAAAGGGAGGAAGCATACAGAAATATATACAGAAACATCCCTCTCCAGCAAATTGTAAAGAAATCTGCATTTCAGGCCTTTTTCCAAGGTGTCCAGCAGCACAACCGTTTTACTTGTCCATTGTGTTTAAAGGCAAACAGATGAATCTGAGAGATTCCCCATTGATGGACTATTTGCAGGAAGACCTACTGGTACAGAATTCACTTGTGAGGTTCTGTCCTGTATCTGCTCAGGGTATCTGGATCTGTATTTTTAATGAAGGAATGTATGTTGCCTGGAGAAATTTGTGTTAAATGGTAAATCACAGGCTAAGATGGCCAGGCTTAAGGATAATATCTAGTTCACCCCTGTTTATGAGCCATATCACAGCGGTATTGCCCATCACCACCTGTGATGTGCCTGCAGTCCAAGGTTGGTTTAGAGCTTTGGATGGTATTGATAACAGCCATTACTTCTTTGTAAATAATGTGTCTATGACTGTGTTGTGGTTCCCAATTCCCTGTACCTTAACAGATTGGAAGAAGTCTTCCCAAGCAAGATCTGAAGCACCTGAGGCCACACTCTGGGAAAAGCTCGGAGGGGAGAAGGGCACTTTCAAATCAGACAGAACTTGTATGGCCCACTAACTCAGCTCCTTCATTATAAAGTGGAAACCTGGGATTGTCTAAGAGATAGAGAGAGAGGATAGGAGTGATGGGCCCATACTCACCTGCAGAATCTACTAGATCCTTCTCATGTTAAATTATCAGAATGGAAAAGCTCATGAAACCCAGAGCCTTTAAAAATCCCCTTCCTAAAGTCATATGTTGTTTCGACAGGTTCAGGAAATAAATATGATGGGCATCCACCTTCTCTGATGGAAAGAAGGTAGTCATTAAGGAAATGTTCAGGAGGCATCCCAGGGATACAACTGTGTGCGCCACTTGCTTGGATAACTTAAGGTTCAGTGTGAATCCAATAAGGTGAATAAGATCCTAGTAAACTCTAAGGTCGTTAATGCTTCCTGACTAGACAAAGCTAAAATCAGGAAACTGTCCAAGTAAGGAGAAATGTATGTATATGCTTGAAGTCTGCAGTAAGCTATTACTGAAGCAAGGTATTTGGTAGAGTCACAATCCGCCTTGTTCTGCTGGAAGAATCAGCTTATCCCATTGACTCTTGCTATCTTCCCTCCCAAATAAAATCCTACAGCTCTTTATTAATTGCTACCCACAACTTCTCCTCTGGTTAATGAAAATATGCCTGACCTGTGTATAAGACTAAAGGGGCTAAAAACATTTTAACTGTTTGTATCTTACTATCCATATAACAGAGCTTCCAATTTCTCAGTTGTTGTATTTAGCTTTCTTCCTGCATATCCTTAACTACCATACTCCTAAATACTTCATTTTATTATGTCCCCATAAATATGGATATTACTGAATCCGTTTGTGGTGGGTACATCATTTACTGCTATTGCTTTTGTTTTAGATTAATTTTGTATCCCAAAAAGATTTGAAACTGTCTAAAAATGTTCCACACTATAATGTCCTTTTTTGGTTTTGTCAGGTATAAAATAATATAATCTGCAAATAAAGCCAGCTTTTCTTGACTACCATACCAATTATATTCTTGAATTTCTGAGTCCCTTAATTTCTTTGTCAGTGGTTCTAAATATAATACAAACAACAAGGGGGAAAGAGGACACCCTTGCCTGGTTCCTCTGTTAAGCAGAAATTATCAGAGAGGACCCCACCCACTTTAATTTTCACCTCCAATCCCTCATATATCCTCCTAATAAACATTATAATTTTATCAAAGAATGCAAATACTTCCTTTGCCCTGCTCATAAAGTCCCAGCTTACTCTGTCGAATGTTTTCTCTGCATGAAGACCCATAAACAACAGTGGCATTTTCTTACATTCTGCTTCCTTCTGGATCATCAGTGTTCTGTTAATGTTGTCAAATGCTTGCCTACCCTCCATAAAACCACAATGATACATGTCTATCAATTTTGGCATCACTTTATATGCAAATACTTCATAATCATGGTTTATTATTGAAGTGGGCCTGTATGAAGCTGGAGCTGATGGATCTCTACCCTCTTTAGGTATTACAGCTACCACTACTTTCTTTCAGGATGTTGGCACTTCTCCTCTTAAAATACCGTTAAACGTTCCAGCTGTGTTGTCTAATTCCATTCTTCCTCAACACGTAGATCTGACTTGGCCGCTTTTTACAGCTCATGGCCTACTGCAAATTCTCAAGCTCCTCTCTTACCTATAATGCTATAGTCCCCCTCCATTTCTCAGATCTTGTTTGCTGCTTTTTACTTCCAAATAACAATGTTTATATGAGAAACCACTATCTGGAGCTCAAAAACAGGAACATTGGCTCCTCCAATTTCCTCTTGATCTTTCAGAAGTCATAAACAATAAAAGGTAGGGGGATGGAGGGAGGGGAGTTGAGGAAGAATCAAAATGGACAACACAGATGGAATATTATGTTGAGTACATAACTTCTTTACCTGATGTTATCAATTTTCATTCATTCCTCAACTTGTGGGACAGAGTCCACAGCTACCTGAATCCCGGATGGACTCTAAGAAAGGATATTCCTGAGTAGTGCTGAGCCAAAGGCTGATCATCCCATAGATACCAAATCAAATTTGTAATCAGAAATAAAAATATGAGGATTAGCTCAAGTAGCTGCAGCACAAATATCATCCATGGAGTATCTGGATAGAAATACTTGAAGAGGTTGCCATTGATTTAGTTGAATAACCTCTCAAAGGTTTTGGCAGGGACAAACACAAATTACTGTAGACAAAAGAAATGCAATCAGTTAGCCACTTAGCTAAAGTTATTTTGGTAACTGGCTTACCCAATCTCAATTCTGAAAAGAAAACAAATAATTGATCTGACTTTCTGAATTTGTCAGTTCTATGCAGATAGAAACAATTGTTTGTGAATGTCCAACAAATGCAAAACGTGTTCCCCGTTGCTGGAGAAATTTGGGAAGAAAACTGGAAGACTGATGGGACTGATTAATGTTAAATCCTGACACCACCTTAGGAAGAAAAGATGGATTGGTTTGTAAAAACACTCTTATCTTTATGAAAAAACAAATAAAGGGGTTTAGAAGATAAGATTTGCAGTTCTGAAACTCTCCTAGCTGATATAATAGCTACCAAAAATATTGTTTTCCAAGTTAAAAACTTTAGTTCATATCTAGCAGCTGGTTCAAATGATGATGGACTCATGGCTTGTAAGACTAGGTTCAAATCCTATGGTGGTGAAGGATCTTTAAAGGCAGGTTTCAGTAGAAAGGTTCCTTTAATAAATGCCTTACATAGCTGTGATGAAGCTAAGGAAGAATTGTCAACTCCGACATGAAATTTAGAAGTAGCAGCCAACTGTACTTTAACAGTTGAAGAACTAGCCCCTCCATTAAAAATAGTAGCCACAAATTCAAGAACCTTGGGTAATGGTGCTGACAACAGGTTGATGTCTTTTTGGTGAGCCCAAACAACAATTTTTTGTCCATTTACTTTTGTAAATCTTCCTAGTGCAAGCTTTGTGGGAAGACAATACGATGTGATGGACAGGGGAGGAGAGCCTGGGTTGTCTAGCTATTAATGGAATTGGAGAAACCATACAGTCAACTTTAGGCTCAAAATGTCCAGATAAATCATGTCTGTCAGATAAGACAGAAGGTCTGGAATTAGATCCAGGATCTAAGGAGGATGAAATAGATGAGGCCAGAGGAGGGAGAACCAAATCTGACGATAACGACAAGGGGCAATGAGGATGAGTGAGTTCTTCAATCGAGATTCTTTCTGAAGAAATTTGGGAATTAGAGGAGTTGGGGGTTAAGCATAGAGGAGACCGGGGGGCAATCATGGAGAACATCATCTCTCAGTGACTCCCCTGGTCAGGGGATCAGGGAAAAGAACCTGCTGCACTTGTTGTTGAGGGGAGATGCTGGCCCTATTGGTGAAATATATTTTCTGCAATTTCCTTGTTTAGAGACTTCTAGTGAAGTTAAAGGATGGACCTGCTCAATTTGTCTGCTGTCACGTTGGATCTCTCCAGAATGTGTGTTGCTATCAGAAAATGACTGGATGAGATCACCCACTGCCACACTCTCAGACCTTCTTAACATAAGAGGTAAGATCTAGTTCCTCCTTGTTTGTTAATGCACCAGACCACTGACATATTGTCTGAATTGCAATAGCCCCTGATGGCAGTGTCTTGGAAGGCCTACAATGCTAGTAATATTTAGGACACTGATGTGTGTGTTGGCCTCTTCAGGGGACCAAGGTGCCTTGGACCGTCTTTCCTACGAAGTGCCCTCCCCACACAAATTGGAATGTGTCCGTTGCCACTATGGTCTTAGGTTGAGGAAGTATGAAAGGTAAGCCATGTAAAATCTGTTCTGAGCAAATCTACCATCTGAGATATATTTTGCATGCCCAAGTTATTTTGATCTGGGTGGACAAAAGCTGGTACAGAATGGACCACTGAGTTGCCAGGGTCCACTGAAGAATTCTCATATGGTATCTTGCCAATGGGACCAGAATTATGGCAGCAGACATCGACCTTACAGCCTGTAGAAACAGTTGGGCTGAAAGTGAAGAGTTTTGAATTATCTTTCTGACTTTCTCCAAAATCCGTATCTAAGAACCCCAACAATACCCAAATAAATGAAACTAAAAATGGTTTGAAGATAAATGAGTGTCACGTTCCAACTGGTTAAAAACAAATTTAATGTTATTGCACAAAAAATACAGGTCGAGCGCTTTCATCTAATATCCGTAGATTTCATCAGAACATTCTTCTTATGTGTCAATCACTTTTATACTTGTAAATTCCCGCCCTTTGTAAAAACAATTACATAATTACTGTGAACAGTGTGTAATTTAAAAGAACATACACAAATTTAAAATATGTGCACAAATTGACATATAATTCATGAACAATCTAAAATACAGTGGGAAACTATCAAATACTTATAATCATCCTATAACTACTGCTTGTGCTGTTGTTGATATGAACTAAAAACTGATGCAAAACACTTACAAAGTGAACAATTGAATAATTAGTAAAAAAATGTATTGACTGTTGCTCCTTACTAAAATTAATCCATATGACAGTACTAGTGTGTTACTACCAATAAGTCCACCCTTATATTTTCTACTTTAAATTCTCCTAACTGTGAACATGTGTAGTTACACAATCCTGATAAATAATGACAGACTAATTCTGTATTGTAAAGTTCTACGGTAGTATCTACCAGATGTACATGCATATGTAAAGATTAATACTGTGAGTATAATAAAATAAACTATGTCTTAAGGAGAGGTTTAGTAGGTATATATTCATTTAATCCTGGGGTTAGCCGCATTCAACCATATTTGCCATTTAATTTCTTTCTCCCCTAATATGGCTTTAATATTACCCCCTCTCGGATTGTTCCTGACTACTTCTAATATTGCAAATTTAATGGACTCACATCCAGTACTGTTCTCCAAATGTCTATATAATGCATTATTTTTGTCCTTTCTTTTGATGCAATAAAGATGATCATATACCCGATTTTTAAGTCTTCTGTCAGTTTTCCCTAAATAATAACTGGGACATGTTGTGCATTTTCCCAAATATACAACATGTTGGGTCTGACAGTTCCCTCTCCTAAATCTAATATGTGCTTTTAATTACACACTGTTCACAGTAATTATTTAATTGTTTTACAAAGGGCGGGAATTTACAAGTATAAAAGTGATTGACACATAAGAAGAATGTCCTGATGAAATCTATGGATAGTAGATGAAAGCGCTCAACCTGTATTTTTTGTGCAATAACATTAAATTCGTTTTTAACCAGTTGAAACGTGGCACTCATTTATCTATGAACCATTTTTAGTTTCATTTATTTGGATATCTTTTTGACTTGAAATCTTATAGTCAGCACCCTTGGCAGGGGAAGGGAGGATGTCATTGATACAGTGGGGAGCAAGGCTCATATAAATTCTAGCACTTGAGTTGGTTCTAGCTGAGATTTGTTGAAGCTGATTATAATGGTCAGGTGAGAGCATAAATGGAGTACACAATCTCTTGTTTTGACCAGTAGATGCCTAGTCAGAGTGGTAATGAGCCAGTCATCCATGTAAGGAAACACTCTGAATCTGTGTAGTCTCAAGTGGGCTACTCTACTACTGCCATGCATTTGGTGAACACCCTGGGTGCTGTGGTGTGGTCAAAGGGCAGTCTTCTGAACAGGTAATGACTGGCTCCTAGCCGGATGCATAGGTATCTCCTGGATCGTCCGTTCATTTTTATGGGATAGTACGTATGCTGAAGATCTATTGAGCACATCCAGTCGCCCTTGAGCAGGACAGGCAAAACGGACTGAACCATGACCATCTGAAACTTTGTGTACTGAACTGATTTGTTCAGCTTGCCAAGATCAAAATTGGCCTCCAGTCCCCTGTTTTCTTTGGCACTAAAAAGAATCTTAAGTTCCAGATTCTTTCTGGTCTGGGGGGAACCTCCTGAATGACACTTTTTTCTAGCAGCTTTTTTATTTCTAGTGCTGCTGCTTTCCTCTAACTGGGTGGGATTTTGGAAGTTTTGTTTACTGTTAAAGGGGCAGGAAAGAAAAAGGGAATTGCATAACATCTGGAAATAATCCTCTGCTCCCATGTATCTTCTGTAATGTCTAGCCAGGATCTCTGTTGCAGGGATACCCAACCTCTGATTGCCCCCAGAGGTGGACAATTGGTCCTCCTTTCAGAAGCGCTGATAGGGTCCGTCAGAGAAGGAATCTCTGGACCCCTGGTTCTGCAGGTCTCCTCTGCCATGCAGGCAGCATCTTCCGTTAGAGTTCCCCCTCTGCTCCTGGAGGAACTATTTCCACATGAATCATGAAAAGGACCTGGGATTTTCAGAACCACATTTTTTAATCACCTTGTTGATTCTAGAAAAAGTTCTTTGAGGATTTGAAAAATGTACACTCACTGCAGAGAGGGTTTTACCATTTTGCTCACACCTGGAGAGTGCGTGCATCACTTTGGGGCCAAACAACAAACTTCTGTCAAAAGGAGCATGGATGAAGGAGAACTTGAAGAGCTCTGCAAAATCACACAGTTGTATCCAGGTATGCTTCCTAATGGAAATGCATGAACCCACTGACCATGAAGTACCTTTAGCTGCATGTGAAATTAGCCTCATAGATGAATTAGTAATTGACTGTAAGGTAGCCAACTGTGATGCAATGGAAGTCTGTGCCTCAGCAGTTACTACTCCTGAGAGGGATTTAAAAAGTTCTTTAATCAAATCCCTCTGTAGTCTTTTAAAATGCACCAAATAGTTCAGCGCTCTAAGAGCAAATGCCGCTCAAGAATAAACATAAAATTACTAACAATGGTAGGAAAGATTACCGGAATGGTAAAAAGGGACAGTTAGAGAAAAACACTAAACGCTCAAGAGCTGACAGCGACTACATCCATACATGAAGGCAGCAAACAAGATCTGAGGAATGGATGGGACTACTGCATTATGGGTAAGGGAGGAACTCGAGAGTTTGCAGTAGGCCACCAGCTGTACAAAGTGGCCGAGAGTCAGATCGGAGGATCGGATCTCAGCCCACATGTTGAGGAATGAATGAAATTTTACATCAGATATTTTGTTTTACTTACAGTTAACTTTCTCCTTCCTCTTTCCCTCCCCTAAATATTTTTCCAACATTAATGACAAAGTAGGGCATGTACTTTAGAGTCCCCCACAAGTCCAACAAAGTTAAAAAAGTCCAATATTTCCAGATTTTCTTGTTTTGTCATATTTCACAGATATTAATTATTGCTTTGTAATCTCAAATTTGTCAATTTCCATGTTACTGGTATTATTCCTGTTCATCTCTATCTTCCGAATCCTGTCTCTGCTTCATTTATAATGTACTTGCGATTCTTCTAGTCAACTGTCATGCTCCCTTCCTTCTCTCCAGCATTTTCCGTTTAAACATTGAAAAAGATTTCACTGGTACAGTGTCTTTGTGGTCTTTACTACCAGAAAAACATGAAGCAGAATTGCCTTCTGTTTCACAGCTTACTTTTTGTTGAACAAACTTTTGAATTTCCTCCTTAGCATGTACTTCATCAAAAAATTATTTTGTTCCTCCAAGGAAGAATATTTTGAAGACAGCTAGATACAGCAGTTTGAATCTCATTCCTGCTTTTTGACATTCATTGAAGAATGGAATAAATTTACTCTTCTTCTGCCTGGTGTACAATGAGTAATCATTCCCCATAAACACTCTGCTGTCTCCCACTTTTAGTAATTTGTCCTTCTGCCACAATTTTTTCAGAATCAACTCCTTCTGCTGGTAGGATTGCATCTTTACTATTAAAGGTCTAGGCTGCTTTCTCACAGCCAGGTTTGGAACATACACACAATGCGCCTTTTCAGTTAACAACGCCTGCTGTGGAATACCAGTCCAGTTGCTTATTTGTGCTTTCATAAAATTAATACAGTTTGATCCTTCCAGCTTCTTTGGCAGAGCTGAAAATCTCAGGTTTTCACTACATGCTCTGTCATCTAATTTTATTATTTTTTGAAACATCTCTTCCTGAGTAGTCTCATATTCAGCCAGCCTTTTCTTCATTTTGCCCTCTAATTTGTGCAGTTTTACCACCTTATCTAAACATCTGTTTAAAGCTTCTTCCATTATTTCCAGCCTTTTGTTGTTTGAGTTGAAATACTCCATCAGTGTTTCATTTATTTTAACAAGGTCTGTGTGCAGTTGTCTTCTGCTTTCCTCTAGGTTAATAGAAGTCATGTCTGGAGCTTGCACTGCTTTTTGCGGAACAGCTGCATTACTTATCCCTTTTCCTCACCTTTTGTAGCTGATTTTCCTTCAGGCCCCCTGCATTTCTTTTTTTCTGACATCCAGACAGTGTACTTACTACCCAGTTACTGAAATTTACTCAGAAACACAAAAGTCCACTGGTCTTCTCTGCTGAGTTTCTGTTTTCACACTGGGAGGGCTAGAATTAATCTGATACTCAATGTGTAGCCATCTTGGAAGTTATTCTGTCTCGCTTAATGAGCTAGAACTTAGGCCCCTTGTGAATGGGAATGTTGATATAAGCATCTGTTAAATCTAGAGTGACTAATACAGCTTGTGAAGACTGAAGAAGAAGGAGAGTTTCAAGGGTTAACAGTTTGAATCTTGTAATCTCCATAAAGGTGTTTAGTCTGGAGAAAGATCTAGAATTGGTCTCCAACTGTGCTGTTTCCTGGGTACCAGAAATAAGTCTTGAATAAAACCCTTTTCCTTGCTGATCTATGGGAATTGGTTCTATGATGGCCATAAAGAAGCAAGTCTGAAAAGACTGAAGAAATCAGGGGATACTGGTCCTTGGCAATGTGTGGAATTCCTAAGGGTATAGCAGCAGATGTGCAATGGAGTTTGTAACCATTTTAAGATATCTATTACCTAATCATATCCTGTAATAGAATCATAACTAGGACATTAAGAGAGAGACCTTCCCTGCAATTTTTGAGGTAGGCTAGGGCAGTGTTTTTTTGGCAAAGGGAGTCAGGAATTATTTCTTTGTGAACTGGATCCTTGTGATCCACTAAACCTTCTCTGGGGGGGGGGTCTGTCTTCCTTCTATTTCCTTTTAAACTGACTCTTCACAGATTTTTACTTTCTGGATTTGGATAGATTAAAATGGTAATAGACAGAAAAGGGTCTTGGATTAACTGGATATTTCCTTTAAAGTTTAGGAACTTGAGAGAGAGAGAGAGAAAAAAAAGAGAATGTTGTTTAACGTCTTATAAAGGTTTTCTTCTTTCATCTAGCTTTTTAAAGACTTTTGTAGAAAAAAATTCCAAAAGCAAGTCTTTATCCAAGGATGCATTTAATATTTTTGCTTTAACATATTCTGGAAAAGGTTGTAATTGTAATCTTAACAAAACATGTCTCTTCATCACAATGCCAGAGAAAGCTGCTCTAATAGCAGCATGCACATCATCATAACTAGATTCAACACCAAAATTAGTAATGGCAACAATAGTTTGCCCATTATTATCCAACATGACCAGAAGGTATTTTGTTATGCAAGTTTGACAGTTAACTGCTCTGAAAGAAAGACATTTTTACCCTATCTGTCTAAGGCTCTAATGTATTTATCATTATAAATATTAGTGGTAGTAGGAAAAGCCCTAGTCCCTCTGTCAGAATAAATTAAAATGGTGGCTAGGTGAGGCGGCATGTTTTTTTTATTAAGATATCAAAGACAGTCGGGAACTCAGTAAAATATGTATGGCTACAGACACCTTAATGGTTATGGACATCAGATGGCTTTAAAGACCCCCCCCCCACCCCAGGATTGAATAAATTCCATGTAGGCCTCACGGACAGCTTACATGGAGTTTAAATGGAGGCATGCAGTGAGCAGTAGCATGCAATGCACATTAATGATATGCGGTGCCCTAAGTTAGTTTCATGACTGGCAAGAGTGCTGTCGGCCAGGAAACCATGTAAGCGAATGTGGATACAATTCTGTTTGAAGTACAGCACCTACGGTCCGCAGATTTGCACAGAATGCCTCACTGTCCACCAGGGCTTCACAGACAGCTGTGAATCTGTTCTCCATAAAGGCCAACATAATGCAGGGATATTTAACCAGAAATAGTGACATACTTGCCATAGATCTCACATAGAAATGTAGTAGAATGAAAATAAAACATACCTGTGATCCTCTTTGAGCAAGATATGTGGACAAAGGCATATATAATGGGGGGACAAAGGCCCAAAAATATGGACTGATTTTTAATACTGCACTTCCAAACTTAGAAAGTTGATAGAATAATAGGGTTTACATTAGCATGAACTTTCTGAAGAGCATGAGGTTTGAAACTCAAATGTCAGTCATCAGTTTCTGACTTCATTCTGCAATGACATGACAATGATTTGCTAGAAAACAAAAATGTTATATGGAAAATATCACAAGTATGAGATAAAAAATTGAACATTCTGCACAAATCAGAACAGTTGAGAGGTGTGCACTCAAACGTATACAATATTGAGTCACATCAGCCTACAGATCATCCCAATGATACGGCAGAAAGCCACAAATTTGATAAGGAAAACATGTGGATATCTTGGGAATATCTGGACAGTTGAGAGGTATGAATGTGAAGTACATGGTCCAAACACAGAACAGGACAGTATACCTACAGTGTAGAGTAATGTCATATCCCATTCGTGGCATTCTGTACTGAAGCTCTGTTAATGATCTGTAACAAGACATGAACTAAGTGTATTGAGTAGGGACACACAGATGAATTGTAGGAATGAACACTAGGAAAGAGGACAGGTGAAACTCCCTCACATACAGCAGAGGAGAGCATGTCAATGGAAGATGGTTGTAGGAGCAACACCAATAACATATCTATATGGTACATTATAGACTGTACAGTAAAAATGCGTTGTCTGTGACTTGTGTGAGATAAGCATCCTTATATGAATAACGCAGGGATATGACATATAACTGGGGTACGGTGCAAACTGTGAAGCTGTGCAAACTGATATGCCTGGATACGAGTCTCCTCTCAGCAGAGGTCTTCAGCAAGGTGGCCACAGGTAAAGGATCATGAAAAACATCAGAATAATACCACCACTAATCCCATGACTCTGAAGTAACATACATGATGTAGAGTGATAAGAAATGAGCCTGGACACACAAACACACACACACACACACACACACACACACACACACACACACACACACACACACACAAACAACTATTATGACACATCCACCCTCTTTGAGGGTAACCATGCACACTTTCCTGGCACTATAATATTTGCAGGAGATGTTAGGAAGGACACTGTCATACCTCCATGCAACAGTACTGGCAATACAGGCTAGTTGCCTGGTGTGCATGGCATATATATATATATATATATATATATATATATATATATATATATATATATATAAAACACAATCCACACTGTCATGAATGATATACATGCCATTAATGTTGTTAAACACCTACAGTGGATATAAAAAGTGTACACATCCCTGTTAAAAATGCCAGGATTTTTTTGTGATATAAAAAAAAATGATACCACAATAAATCATTTCAAAACTTTTCCCACCTTTAATGTGACCTATAACCTGCACAATTCAACTGAAAAACAAATCTGTTAGGGGAAAAAATATAAAAAAATAAAAAAATGGACAATAAGCTGGTTGCATAAGTGTGCACACCCTTAAACTAATACTTTGTGAAAGCACTTTTTGATTTAATTACAGCATTCAGTCTTCTTGGGTAGGAGTCTATCAGCATGGCACATCTTGACTTGGCAATACTTGCCCACTCTTCCTTGCAAAAGAACTCCAAATCTGTCAGACTGTGAGGGCATCTCTTGTGCACAGCCCTCTTCAGGTCACCCCACAGATTTTCTACTGGATTTAGGTTTGGGGTCTGGCTGGGCCATTCCAAAACTAATTTCCTTCTGGTGAAGCCATTCTTTTGTTGATCTGGATGTATGTTTGGGGTCATTGTCGTGTTGAAAGGTGACATTCCTCTTCATCTACAGCTTTCTAGCAGACTCCTGAAGGTTTGGGGCCAAAAGTGACTGGTATTTGGAACTGTTCATAATTCCCTCCACCTTGACTAAAGCCCCAGTTCCAGCTGAAGAAAAGCAACTCCAAGGCATGACAGTGTCACCACCATGCGTCACAGTGGGGATGGTATTCTTTTGGTGATGCAAAGTGTTGTTTTTGTGCCAAACGTACCTTTTGGAATTGTGACCAAAAAGTTCAGCCTTAGTCTCATCAGACCATAACACATTTTCCCATGTGCGTTTGGGAGACGATGTATTGTTTTGCAAATTTTAGCCAGGCCTGGATGTTTTTTCCGTGAAAGAAAAGGCTTCCGTCATGCAACCCTACCCCATAGTTCAGACATATGGAGAATACGGGAGATTGTTGTCAAATGTAGTACACAACCAGTACTTGTCAGAAATTCCTGCAGCTCCTTCAGTGTTGCTGTAGGTCTCTTGGCAGCCTCCCTGACCAGCTTTTGTCTTGTCTTTTCATCAATTTTGGAGAGGCGTTCAGTTCTTTGCAATGTCACTGTTGTCCCATATTCTCTCCACTTTATGATGACTGTCTTCACTGTGTACCATGGTATATCCAATGCTGTGGAATTTTTTTTTACCCTTCTCCTGACTAATACCTTTGAACAATGAGATCCCTTTGACGCTTTGTAAGCTCTCTGTGAACCATGGCTTTTGCTGTAGCAGGCAACTGAGTAAATGTCAGGAAAATCCTACTAGGACAGCTGAACTTTATTTGGGGTTAATCAGAGTCTCTTTAATTGACAACAGATGTGTACCAAAGAAGACTGAATGATGTAATTAAATCAAAAAGTGCTTCAGCAAAGTATTAGTTTAAGGGTGTGCACATTTATGCAACCAGCTTATTGTACGTTTTCTATTTTTTACATTTTTACCTTAACAGATTTGTTTGTATTTCAACTGAACTGTACATGGTTCAGGTCACATTAAAGGTGGGAAAAGTTTTGAAATGATTTATTGTGGTCTCATTTTTTTATATCACAAACACATGGCATTTTAACAGGGGTGTGTACACTTTTTATATATACTGTGCATATGTAGTGTGTGCATAAGCAGAACAGGTAGTACACATGCATCTGGTGTAACAACTTGATTGGTGTTCCGCACCATCAGACAAATAATTTATAGTTCACAGAAAGAATACCCAAGTATGGCCAAGAAGCTGTGTGAAAGCACACCGAGACAAAGGTGGTACATTTCAGTTACACATCACTGGAATATGTGCAGGTAGGCAGGTACATGAAGAAGGGTGTATTGTACACAGTTATTGGTGTGATGAAGGCTGGGAACCATGACTGCATTATGGCCTCTGATGTACATGCCCTTTACATACCCAGTACTTGTGTTGCATTCAAGAGAGCAGTCAGCACTGTGACCACATGCTGGTGAATGTACCACTTACCATCTATCCCAGGACATGGGTCACACACCTATTGTTCTGACTATAGGGTGTGATGTCCACATTATACTTGGGTGGTGTGTTTGTTTCTTGATTCAACAAATTCCTCCATGTTTCTTGCCAATGCAGGTACTGTCATGCCTGTGGCCGCAGTCTCTGATATGTGTTGATACTGTCTATATTATATTAATATCACAGTTGGAGTTGATGACTACCCGGAATCTGCAGTCCCTTCAGGCAGCTGTTTAGACACAGCATGTACATGTCATCTGGGATGTACATCACGTAACTAATGGGCAGAAAAGGGCCTAGAAGACATCCCTGATGCACCAAACTGATAACTGGACCCAAGCTATAGGTCATGTCACACATTTCAACAGAGTGAGATGCCACATATGTCATACACTAGTCTACCCATTTCGTGATATAGCTGTTTATGGTCACATTGACAGTGTTGATCGAATACCTCAGTATGGATTTGTGTCAAATGCCTTGACCTGTTCAAGTTCCACAAGATGATCATAAGGCCTTCTTCACATATGTCTGCAATCTCAAAGGAAGCACCCAGACCTGTTCAGAACTGGTGGTCAAGGACACCACATACACAAATGCTGTAAATATAGCCAACATACTGTCTGACAGATTCAGTGAAAATGTCACCCCTCTGTCCCCCCAGCAGTAAGTCAGGACATCCCCAGTACCTGCCCCCCACCCCTCATCTCTAGTGAACAGGTCATCACTGCCCTCTGAAAGGCAAAAAATACAGCCTCCATGGGACCCGATAACATCCCAGGTTGCATCCTACATGAAATCAGGCTTGAACTTGCAGCACCATTAGGCACCGTATTCAACCAAAGCCTGACTACCAGCTTTGTCCCAACCGAGTGGAGGACAGCCACTGTCATCCCTTTACACAAAGGTGGAACATCCACTGATCTGGAAAATTATAGACCCATTAGCCTAACTAGCCTGATCTGCAAGGCCACGGAAAGGATTACCATGGACCTCATTAACAGGGACACTAGCAACCTCCAAACACTCGACCCCACACAGTTTGGCTTTGTCAAGGGGGGGGGGGGGTCATGTCTGTTAAATCTAGTCGACTTCTTTGAGACAGTCACCAAAGCCATGGAAGAGAGGAAGATGGTGCGCACTGCCTACCCTGACCTGGCCAAAGTCTTCGACACTATTACCCACTCAGGCATAATAGGCAAACTCTCTTAACTAGGCATCAACCCATATGTTACCAGATGGGTAGCAAACTGGCTCACTGATAAAACCCACCTAATCAAAATAGGGGAAGCCACCTCAAGCAGTAGACCCGTAATGAGCAGCATATCCCAGGGATCGGTACTGGGGCCTCTGTTATTCGGGATATTCTTCTCTGAGGTGCAGGCCAAAACCAATGGAGTTTGGCTGACCAAGTCTGCAGATGACTGCAAGTTGGGTGCTGTTATCAATTTCCCAAGTGATGAGGATGTCCTTCAAGAGGGTCTCACCCAAACAAATGACTGGTGTCAGAAACATGGCCTCAAGCTGAATGCCAAAAAATGCATTATCACCCCTTTTGGGAAGAGTGACATCCCCACATATTAACACATTAATAACAATATCCTAAGCATGCAATCAGTCATGAGGGATTTGGGCACCCAGGTTGATAGCAGCCTGACTTTTGACTACCATGTTGCTTCCTTTGTCCGGAAAGATTTCTACATGGCCCACCTCATAAGTAAGGGTATCTCATCCAGGGACAAGGAGGTCACAACATCCCTGTATTCTTCCCCTGTAAGGCCAAGTATTGAGTACAACATCCCCTTCGGCACGTACCTCGCAAAGCACATGCAGCAGCTGGAGAGACCACAGAAGTTCCTCACCAGGAGAATACAAGGCCTCAAACATCTACCCTACATAGATAGGCTTAAAGCCCTGTCCCTCTACTCAGGTTTCATACAAACTCCTCAGAGGTGGCCTCTGTCTGGCATACAAAGCAATCTCAGACCCCGCCTTTATGGGACTGCTGCATATACGCAAGTCAAGGTCCACTCGAGTAACCCGCACACGCAACCTCAACCTGGTCTGTGACATCAATAGGACTTGTTTGCGGGACAGATTTGTGTCCCAGACTCTCCCCAGTCTGTGGAACAGACTTCCTCTCCACGTCAAGCAAAGTACCTCATTATCCCTTTTTAAGCGTAACCTGGATAACTGGATGGGAAACAAAATACACCCCTGGGATTCCACCTGTCCCTGCTGGACAGGAGCTTTGGATGTTGACTTGTCTAAATATGGGCTAAATTCTTGGCTAGGCTTATAAGGGCCTCAGGGCCAATAGCCTAGTAACTTCCTATGATCCTACGATACTGTTGTCATCATGCAAGCCTTCAATGACCTCTTTGAGGGCATATGTCAGACGTAACGGACTTGATGTACCATTAACAACTCACACAGGTCCGTTGCATACACCTGGAATATTACTAGTGTACATGTAGAAGAGGTCCAGGATGACATGTTGGTCTATCTCACAGTCGAGCAGAGTCCAGCTGTCTCTATACTTCCATGCATCAGGTGCTGTTCCCCCAACTCAGGTGGATGCATGTTGATTTACACCCTTGTATGGGAACACAGGCAGTGTTGGAGGGTGTGTTGAACTGTGTATTCAACCCTATCAGGAAAGTATATGTGCTGAGTCATGCTGCAGGTGATCTGTTATCTTATCACAGCCTACTGATTCTGTGCGATAGGCCTGGATGAAGGTAAGACAATGCCTACTGCCTATCGTGATCTAGCCTAGGGTTTAGATGCAATGCCCCATGCAGGTATCATTGCAAAACCTCCAAGCTGAGGATTAACCCTTACTTCAGTTGATGGGTAACCAACTGGCTCACTGACAGAACGCATCATGTGAAAGTTGGTGAATCAACCTGTACTAGCAAAGCTGTCACTATTGGCAAACCCCAGGGATCTGTGCTTAGCCCTTCGCTCTTTTAACTCTTTTTCTTGACAGTTTAGTCTAAAGTATATGGCCTTTCACTTGCCAAGTTTGCTGACTCTTGCATACTGTGTGCAATCACGGAGTCCACCAATGGTGATAATATAGTACAGGAGCAGCTAACACACACAATTGAATGGTGAGAAAGGCACACAATCTACCAATAATAAATGCAGTAATGTGTATGTAATGCTGTCCTTCTGAAAAGTGGAATTCCATGTTAATCACAGCATTGACAATAATCCTACTATGCAGAAACACAGTTACGTAAGCACTGGGAACACATGTAGATAGCAATTTGAACTTTGAACTCCAAGTGTCCACACTGGTATTGAAAGTCTATGTTGTGCGCATCATAAGTTAAGCCATCATATTGCGATCTTAGGATTGTATGACAACACTGTAGTCAAACCTCATTACAACAGTAACAGAGTGTAAAGCTCTCTTTTTCATGTACCTCACCAGACACCTGTAGCAGCTGCAGAGACCACAGGCCTTTCTCAGCAAGATGACACAGAGCCTACAAACCATGTCATGATATACGTGGACATATTAAAGGCCATGTCACTCTAACTTTTACTGTATAAGATGAGGTGACTTCTGCCTGGCCTCCAGGCCAGTCTCTGACCCTGCCCTGGTGGGAGTACTGAATATCCAAAATTCTGATATAGCTGATGACATCACCAGTATCTGGTGAGGAGAATATGTGTCCCACATGTTGGTGTAAAATGCTGTCTGTAATGTTAAGCAACAGCTCACTCACAAACACACACCTGCCCACTCACCCACCCCAACACCCAGTTGACTACAGTGAGAACAGAACCGCTATCTAAGTAAACAGACTACAGAACACAGTACATTGCACAACCTCCACAGCACAATTCTGACTTTTACAAGACTACAGTTGAACTTACAGTAGATGACATCAGTAGGCCATGTGGGAGACAAAATGTTGGGAAACCTGCGTAGGCTCACAGCTTCATTTGTTCATAGCAGGCTACTAGTCTAATGACCCTATGATGTTTAGAAGTCTAGCTGTGTAAAAACACAAGTACCCTTACTGAGCATAGCTGGATGGTCGTTGTAAGCAAAATGATTTTGTGAGCAGCACCAAATGGCCCTGTCTATGAGGAACGTAGGTGCCACCCTACAGAACACTTTACAATCACCCAACCAGTAGTCAAGGTTGCACTTGAAAAAGGTCATTGAGGAGCACTGATTCACAGGCAGTGGGAGCCTATTACAGAGGAGTGTTAGTGGTTGGGGATATATTTGATATACATAATATTAAACTTTAGAACAACTGATAATAAATAATGAGGGAAAGATATTTGGGCTTTATAATTCTACCTGCTCTTTATGAGTGCGGACTGAAAGTACGGTAAATTTGTTGCCTCTGATTTATGTTTAACATTATTCTGTATGGAACATTATTTACACATGGATCTTTTGGAGCTTTTGAATGGGCTGGCTGCTGCTAAGGATTATATTACTGTCTTTATGGAGACAAATAAGCCCAAGTCTGTTACTGCAGATATTCGCATTCGCTGGTCTCCTGTACAGGAATTTTCAAAAAGTTAACTGCATCTATGAAAAATCTTAAGGTCTAATGTTTTGCATTTGAAACTATTTAAAGCCTATATTTTGAAAGCTTTGACTCCAACTGGTTTGCAGATATGTTTATAACCTCTAGTTAAACAGAGTGATGACATTCTAGTAAAATAATGGTATGAAGCACAACAGGCAGCATCAATGTTGTTTGTAAAAATTCTTAGTTCTTTTTATGAATGTACCATAATAAAATCTGTTGAGGAGTTTTCAAAATTAATTAGTGACGCCAAGGTGTTTGAGAAACAAGATTCTTTTTGTGAACAATTTCTCAAACTTACCAAATATCTTGTGACTGTTGGAGGAACTTAAAATCAAAAAATTCAACGGAGATGTAAAGGATTATGTTCACGGAAAATCATTTACTCTGCAGAAGATGGTGAAATTTTCTAACAGTAATGACCACACTCATAGTCAGGGCAAAAGGAAATGGAAAAATATATTCTTAAGAAGTCTGCCGGTGTGATTGAAACATCAGTGGAGGGTTCTTCATCAGCTTTGGAAACAGATACTGAAGTTATCCATACTTCTCTAGTAGCTAAGAAGAGAAATGTAACTACCCCTTTGGAGTTCGGAGAAGAGCTGGTCAAAAACACAAAAGAAATACCAAGTCTAGAGACTCTGTTACATATGCTAATGCCGAAGTAACAACCAGTCCTAATGTGCATAACATTTCTTCTGTTCAACTTACTACGACTGAGGCTGAATTGTTAAATAAAGGGTTGAATTTTGCACCCAGTTATTTGGTTTCAGAAGAGGTGTTTGCTAATGACGTTGTGACATTTTGCAGAAATTTGAACCTGAAGATATTTTTTCATAATAAAGAGACATCAACTGATACAGATTATAAGGAGTTTAGATTTAGGCAGTCTAATTTTATACCCCATAGAACAAACATGTTATGGCTTTTCAGTAACAAGTATTGAAAGAGTTGCATTTTAATTTTAGATTGGCTATGGGTATAGATAAAAATAATCTGTCCAGACCTCAACAATATGCCTTGAAAAACTTAAGAAATGTTAAACAAGTGGTAATTAACAAGGCTGACAAAGGGACTGCTGCTGTTGTACGGGATTGGGTCATGTATTTGGCCGAGGCTCAAAAACAGCTTTCTGATCACTGCTTTTATTATAAAATAGTGTTGGATCCTACCTCAAAATTTAAGGTAGATGCAGACAAATTTTTGTAATTAGCCTTGGATGAGAGCATTATCTCAAAAGATGTAGTTTTTCATTTAACAGTCCAGGATCCGACACCACAATATTCTTACACGTTTCCAAAAATTCACAAAGCCTTTACGCATCCACCTGGCAGGCCAATTGTATCCGGGTGTGCATCAGTAGCTGAACCCCTATCAGCTTATTTAACACAATTCTTACAACCATTGTTAAAGGGTGTACTTTCAAGAATTCAGGATACCACCCAATTTTTGAATATCATACAGGAAATGCAGCTGGAGAAGGGGTGGTATATGTGTACATTAGATGTTTCTGCCTTTTATACTAATATACCACATTATCCGCGGTGGTGCAGCAGTAGCGTTGATGCCTCACAGCAAGAGGTTCTCCCGTTCGATTCTCGGCTGGAGTACAGGGAGTGCCTTCTGTGTGGAGTCTGCATGTCCTCCCCACGGTTGGGTGGGCGTTCGAAAGACATGCGTAAATGGGTGTGCCTTCATTGAAGGTTGAACATCGAGCTGGCACCTCGGTGTTCGTCAAAATCTACTGCCAATCATTAGCGGACCAGAGTTCCGCTGTGGTGACCCCTAACCGGGAAAATCCGAAAGACAACAACATACTAATATACCACATTGGGCAGGACTTATGGGATTAGAATATTGCCTGGACTGTATACTCCTCTACAGTTCAGAAATTAATATATTCCTCCTCTGCTTGGCTGAACATGTACTCACGAAAAATGTGTTTTATTTTAAAGGTGAGTGCTATTTACAACTAGAGGGGATGGGGATGGTGACTTCATTTGCTCCCATATATGACTGAAGCCACAATATTTTTTGGATTCGATTGATATACGGCATAGGTACCCGGATGATTGTTGGATGGTCTGGAGGTCAGATCTAATATATCTTACTGAATTTGTAAAATATCTTAATGAAAATAAATTGGGGATAGAATTTACAGTTAAATATGATCTTACTAATATCACATTTTTATATATGAATATTAAGAAAAACAATGATGGGACCTTACAAAGTACAGTCTATCGGAAATATCCTCAGTTCAATACTTTATTATATGCTGAGAGCTGTCATCCTGGTTTTATCATTCGTAGTGTACCTAAATCTCAATTTTCATGGATACATAGGATTTGTTCTGTTACTGAAGAACGTATTCGATATGAATCAGAACTGGTAGATAGATTTTGTATTTGGGGATATAGGTAATATGATATTATAGAGGTATGTCATTCGGTTAAGAGGACTGATAGATCACAGTTGTTATAACATCTGAATAACAATTCCAAATAATACATTAAGGTTAGTTACTAGTTTTGGTAATAATACATCTCTTTTAAGAATGTCATACAAAAATACTGGGACATTCTATTGTCAGATAATTTGTTGAGTGAGTTATCATCTGGGTGTCTTTTTTCGTATCTCAGGGTAAAACTTTGGAAAATTGGTTTAATCATTACAAACAGAAAAAGGTGTCAAAACGTTGGTAAGCAAACTACAGTTGATTTTTTTTTTTTTTTTTTGCAAGATTGTCAGCCCTGTGGATACCTTTCTTTGTGTACGTAAGTAAAACAGAACAATTTACCACAAAAAAATACATCTAAGGTTTTTGATATTTTTGTTTTTGGGAACTGTAGTTCTGATTGGGTTATTTGCCTTGCAACTGCAATTGTTCAGCACTCCACATTGGACAAACTTCACAGCTATTAAAAATTCATATATCAGAACATATGAGTGATATAAAAATGGACGTATACCTAATGCTCTTTTCAAGCATACTAAGAAACATTCTAGTGCCAAATTTACTTTTATCATTATTGATATAATTATTTATAATAGGTCAAACAAACTAGGTTGGCATAATATTTTAAATTATAAAGAAAAATCCTGGATTATTGGAATTGGAGGTTTATTTTCGCCTGGTCCTAATGAACATCTTTAACCAATGGGAGCATGATGTATATTCAATGTGTACATATTCATTAAAAAATGAGACATACTGGTTTTGGCATATGTTGCCTTCATCAGTGATACAAATCCAAATGAATTGTATGGTAAATATTTGACCTCACTGATTTTAGTGTGCTGACCATTCTTTTTGAATTTGCATTGGAAGTATTTTGACCACTGCACCTTGTCGTACTTGTGGGAAGCCTGGCTGTATTGGGTTATATTGCTTCCCCAGCATGTTCTATTTATGTCACAGACTAGGATGAGGACCCTGGGTCAAGTTATTCTTGCCACATTTGATTTGCAGATGTCCAGCATTTCCAGTACGGCAGGATCTGAGACTGCTCTGTAAGGCAGGCACAGGTCACCTCTCAGCATCCTGCATGGTACTGAGTACAAAGACAGGTCTTTCAGTCTTTAAATGTTTGTCATGTTTGGAAGCCCTGGAATCTCCCAGACAAAGCCCTGTGTTTTCACTAATCGTTGCAGGCATGTGGTGAAGTACAGAACATAAGGGAGTACTGTACTCAATCAGTGGCCTGATAAGGGTAGAGTACAGCAGAGGTATGACCACCCTAGTCTTGGATGTGATGTCCATATGTATGATGTGGCAATGCAGAATGTATGTCCCCACTATGGGCTTACAGTTATAAAAGTGTAGATTGCTATCAAGATGTGTTCCCAAGTCTCACAACACTGTGTTTGAGCTTAGAGAGGTGGTACGTATACCATAATTAGCAAGGGTGCATCATTGCCAATGGGGAGAATGACCCATTGCATGCTTTAAGGTTCAGTCCATGAGTTTGGCACCAATCATTCATGTGTGGCAGCCCCTTCCGTAATATGTTACCATCACTGGCAGACTCTATATTAGTGTGCCCAGTTACCAGTCATCTGCAAACTTGGTAAACCAAATACCATCTACCATATCCTGCACTTCGGAAAAGTAGTCTGCAAACATTTGAGGGCCCAACACAGATCCTTGTGGTATTCTAATGGTAACTGGCTACTGGTGGAAGTACAGTCTCCAACTTTGAGGGTGTGTGTGTGTTATGTTAGGGAGCCAGTTGCCTATCCTTGCACTACTGTATGGCTTAATTCCCATAACTGTATGGCTTAATTCCCATATGGGAGATTTTCATTATGATACATGAATGGGGGATAGTGTCAAAGGCCTTGGATAAGTGAACATAGGCAGAATTTCCTGTTATCCCTCATCCAGGTCTGTGGGGTCAGTATCCAAGAAATCCACAAGGTTCACTAAGAAAGATCTACCCTTGACAATAACAAAATGGGTAGAGCCAAGTGTTTTGAAGGTCACCTATGTCCCTGTACAGATGGTCCATGCGGATTCCTTCCCTAACCTTGCAGGTAAGTCTTTTTAGCCATATGGGTCAACAGTTGTAGTTCTGCATGTTACCAAATTGATGTGCATTGCATAGCACACAGTTGATATTACATTTTGTACTGTGATTGATATATGTGTGGAAAAAGTACTGAGACACCAGGGTTACAGTGCTTGGGGGTGGTGGCAATAGATGGATGTATTGTAAATATGTGACCTATTGTTTGATAGGGCCCTCAGTTTGTAATGTTTACACATATAATTTCATGCCACAGACAGGGAATGGACAGGAAACATCCGCAATACAGCATAATATGCACATTTCCATAGCATGGCAAGCAGCAGATTTGCACAACAGTTACCAAACTGCATATGCATGCGTCATACACATTTGCACGTGGGTAAGCAGTGCGCAAACGCAAGCCATATTGCTGAAGTCTGGCAGTTAGTATTGAGTCTATAAAATACACCTGCTGCTTAACTGACTCTGCATCAGCACATGTTAATACATTGATACATTCCTTGTGGATAGATGGCACTGGGTTTGAATACATGTGTATGCAATACATTTAAATACATTGGCGCTGTATCTAACACTTTTAAATACATGTAAATACATTGCTGCCGTTACCCGTTGCTGAGTGTCGGTGTGCAATGTGCACCTTCATGCAAAAATGGCTTAAAGAACTGAAATAGGTAGACAGGACAGTGGTGGAATGAGGAGCAAGCAGGGGGAAGAACAAAGGGAAAGCAGGGCAGGAATGTGCAGGAGGGAGATAGAAAAGAACCACAGCTATCCATGTCTTTAACAGTGTAACGTGAACATATGAGGAAAATATTAAAATGAACCAAACTAAGTGCGTCAAGAAAACACGTGTAAAATGGAGAGCTATGTAAGGACAGTTTTTTTTTGTGAGACAGGTGCCATTTTTTTTTTATTTGGCAAGAGAGAGAAAAATGTTGGGGAAGGGATGTAGGAATGTCTGGGTTAGGCAAGTTGGGTAGGTGAGAAAGCAACTGCAGACAGACAAGAGACAGGAAGGTGATGGACACAAAAGGTTGGGGGACCTTTGCACATGGGGTTGGGTGTCACTTCCACATATCTCAACGGTAAAAGCAAGTATGCATGCATTAAACTGTAACATACCAAGGGTGAAATATTAGACTTCATTCAGGGGTTGTGGGTTCAAATACCACACTTCCCAACTCTACAATACTGTTAATTCTTCAATAATATTTAAATTTAAATTAAAACCTATATACCATTGGCACATATGCCCTGCTGTAAGCTATAATCTCTAAAACTGAAACACACGTGTGCACATGTCAAGGATTACTTGCAGCAATCTGTAATATAGTGTGCATCTGTTAGGATGTGGTAGTCTTAAATGTAAAAGTTAAGATAACAGAGTCAAATAATTGTATTAATGCACTGTATGTTACATATAAAGGTACTAATCTTATCTCATTTTTTCTCTCACCCCAACCCTTCTCTCTTTATTTTTATTGTATTTCCTATTATTTATTAATATTTATAATATAATGATTTTGTGTCATTATTTTATGAATTTTTATTTTTTTAATTTTACAGTATTGTGTAAAATTCATTTTTATTTTATTTGTATTTTGTTTTTTTTTTAGTTTCTTTTTTTAATTTTATTACCTGTCGTCAAAATGTGTCCATGTCATCCATGTGTACCACATCATTAAATGTTCCACAGCACAACAGGTAGGCTTTGGTATCTTAACAGCTGTATACTGTTGTACAGTAAAACAAATGAAATCAGTACATTACTTCTGTGTCATCTGTATTTTTTGGGGGGGGATTAAAGACTGCTACAGTTATTAGCTTAGGTGTGAGTTGATAGCCACATTCTTGTTGAAAGTTATACTTAATTGACATATAAAAGGGCAGAACTATTACCACCTGTGTTATTTTTAATTGTGACAATGCTGCCCTTACCTCTTGCTTAACTTATTCCAGGCCCATCTGGACTGCAGAGGAGACTCTCCTCTGCAGATGGTAAGCCAGACATTTTTATGTCACTACTGCTGAACAACTGAAAGTAATATTTTAGTGTCTGCTGTTGATGTCAGGCCTGTTGTGCGTATTGCTGTACTGTCCGTAACAGTGGCACCATTGTTAGTTTGCTAGCTACAGCAGTGTAGGTATTAATTTTGTCCTGCGTTTCTTGCTTTTTATCACAGGTGATCATGAAAGTGAAAGTGTGGGCCCTCTGCCACCTGATGTCAGTGTATCAGCAGACTCTGATGATGATGGTGGCCAAACTGAAGCACAGTCAGGGGATGAAGATGTTGAATCTGACACTGAAGTAGGCATACCACCATCCCCTGCAATTCCATCAGACACAACCCGTAGGCCTACACCTACCCATTCCACTGAACTCTCAGATACTGGACAGGTGGAGGGTGAGACCACTCATCAGGGAAGTGTGGCTACTGTGGCTTCACTGCCTGTTGACTCTGGCCGTAGCCAAAGTGTGAGCAAGGTGTTATGCAGGAGGGCTGATAGGGGTGCTTGGAGGGGGCTGCTGTCCCTCCTCCACCTGGTGCAGGCGCCTCTTCCCATGCCATTCAACATATGTTTAGAGCCATCATAGAGGCACAGGCATGTTCCCATAGGTGCCCCAGCTAAATGCTCAGGCTTGTAGAGGTGGCACAGTCTGACATGCATGACTGCCTCCACTGTGTTGCAGATTTAATGGATCGGATGAATGACATGTTGGAACAGGTGGTGTCTGTCATAGAATGTCTGCTGGGAGGGGAATGGCATCCTCGTGGGCATAGGTCAGCCACATCTGCTATCAGCCAACATGGCCATACCTGATCAATCTCCCATAGTGGCAGTATTTCCACTGCTCTGCCAGTGAGTTTGCTGTCCACACCCAGATATGGCAGGCCATGGGGTCATAGTCCCAGGAGTTCTTACCGCAAATATCAGTCACATTCAGGTAGCAGCAGTGCATCTAACTGTGGGCATGGACACGCCAGTGCAACTCCTGGCAGAGCCAATTCTCAAGGTCAGGGGCAACAACGATGAGCCGCCACCTCTACCATGCACAGCTCACACTTATCTGACATACCGAGATGTACAGCCAGCACACAGCTTGGCTGTGTTCATGCAGATACTCGCACACTAATTTCACCTGGAGGATCCTTACAGACACACACACAACAGTTACTCATTTTGTCTCACTGGCCATTTGTTGGTTTATCCACTTCTGTCTGCTTCTCTTTCTTACTCACACACAGTCACCAAGTTTTGTGTCAGCCTAGGCTTCCTGACCACACCAACACTACATCCTGCGCAAGCGATAACTGTGCCATATCCCTGTTTCCTATCTTCTGGGTTCAGGGATACATAAGCTTTGCGTCTGATGCTTGGGGTACATAGCTAACTTAGTGGTTAGTATAGCTGCATGTGTGGTGTTGAAATGGTAAATGTCCCTTTGACTTATATTGGTCTTGGAATGTTAAACAGTTGATAGCATCAAAATTTCCCAACTTTATAGTGAATAATCTTGTGAGGGTTGTGAAGTTGGAAACTGCAATGTGTATCATTACTTTCTAACTTTTCTTTAATGATTTTCCAGTATAAACATATGGTGCTAAACTGAGGGCATGCAGTGATCATCAGTACTTTTGAGAGGTATGACTCTGTGAATCTTTGATGCCTGAGGCCCACTACTTAGTATAGACACATGCAAGTCAAATAGGTCTCTGTTGTCACATGTTAAGGTAATTTCTGTACAAATCTCCCACATTTTACTTGCTTACTGTACCAACTAATGAAATATAAGAATATGTCACACATTCATATTATTAAATACAGTCCAGGTTCAGGACTTATCTTGTAAATGCAGCAGTTGCCACAGTTTTAGTTCAAGGTTGACTCTGATGCAAGCAGTACATAGCCAATATATGGGGAGGTTAATAGTTGAAGACTTTCCTGGCATCAATGTTACTATATGTATGAGAGTAGGAGGAAGGTTTTAGGCCCCTCCTACGTCTGCCTACACCCACAGCAGCTGGTGGTTCTCCCCTGACTCATCTGCCTGTAGCTGTAGTGACATTGGCCTTGGTGGTGGAACGTGTGCCTCTTCCTCTTGCTGATCCTGTTGAAGCCGTTTCTTCAGGATTATGTTGTGTTGCACGGCACATACTGTGAATACTTCTGTACATGTCCATGGACTGTACTGCAGGGCTCCTCCCAAGATGCATCTAGGCAGCAGAACTGTGTCTTCAGCAGCCCAATACATGATCTGTGATACTTCTGGTTTGAGCATGTGCCTCATTATGGCGTTCTTCCGTGGATCTGTGTGCATTTCTAATGGGTGTCATCAGCCATGGATCCAGCACATAGCCTGCATTCCCCAGTAGATGACCCTGTGGGATATCCACCCTAGCAAACATCTGATACAGTTGGGAGGAGTGCCAGATATGTCAGCCGTGGTAACTGCCAGGGTTGCCAGCACACATATTCAAGATGATTCTTTTGGCATTACACATGACTTGGCAGTTGATAAAATGGTAGACCTTTCTGTTTATGTACAGCCTACTCTGTTCCCCAGGTGGCACCCTCATTTCTATATGAATGCAATCTATGGCACCCAGTACTTCAGGGTAGTGTGCTACATGTCAGAACTCCTGCATATTTCTGGCCTTCTCAAAACTACAGGGAAAATACATGTGGTCACTGGCATGCTGGAACATAGCATTCATGAAACTGGAGTATCCTGGATGCTGATGCCTGTGACACCCCCGGCATGTTCCCTGTTGGTATCTGAAAGGTACCTGTAGCTAAGATTCTAAGGGCTACACATAACCTTTGTCTCCACTGGGATGGGTTCCTATATGTTGGCTCTGGCTCTGAGTAGAGGATGGCAGAGGTCGCACAGTTCCTGAACTGTATCCTTGTCCATCCTGTAGCACTCTACAATTTCCACAAATGTAGGTTGTGAAAAAGTTAAACTGGGATGGAAAACGCTCTTCCTTCTCAGCCTAAACCTATTAGAGCAGCAATGGCTTCAGCCTGTAGCACATAAAAAATAAAATAGCAGCAGCAGCAGCCCCTAACATTCTGCCTGTATAGACCTCTTTCCATGGTTGTCTTCCAAAAGTTTTGGAATTTGCAGGAAAGCTTTTCGCTTGATGAATAGCTCCACTGTGTTGGTTTGGTTGATTAGCATGCAATTCAGCTGCTTATGCTATAACTACCATGCTACGGTGTTTACCTTTTTGTGTGGGGGTGCGCTCATCTACATGGCGATTACTGAATCTAAAACTTGCTGCAGTCGTGTAAGCTTTACTGAATCCCCCCTACCTATATTTCTAGACTACAGCCAAACAGTCTACTTATGCTGTGCTTATAAGGTCATAAGAAGGTCAAAAGCACATGTCCACAGCTAGTGGAGTTTTGCTGTGTTGGCTTGAACCTGTCCAGCTTCTTCTTTCAGCTTTTCCCGGTTAGGGGTCGCCACAGTGGATCACCTGTCTGCTCATGATTGGCAGTGGAGTTTTACAGTGTCGAGTTGCCAGCCCGGCACCCAACCTTCCGCAGAAGGCACACACACGCACACACACTCACACCTAGGGCCAATTTAGAATGTCCAATCCACCTACAGCATGTTTTTGGGATGTGGGAGGAAACCGGAGCACCCGGAGGAAACCCACGAGACCACAGGGAGGACATGCAGACTCCGCACAGGAGGCATCCCAGCCGAGGATCGAACCGGAGAACCTCTTGCTGTAAGGTGGCAATGCTAACTGCTGCACCAGCGCAGCCGCCCCTTCCATAAAGACCTAAAAAGGATAAAGGAAAAAGTCATGGACATTCAGAAGCCACATAGCTGAAACACTTGATGTCCTTAGGGGTCATCTGCATGTATCCCCTGGCCGCTTTTACAGGAGATTTAAGAAATTAAAATGTAGGTAAGGTACAGCAGCAGGAACATGAAAAAAAAAACAAAAAAAGTATTCCAGTATTTATAGACAGCTGTGTACTGTACAAGTCCAGCCTGTATGATCTTGTATACTACACAAAAGGAAAGATATTCACAAACCTTTGCTGCCTTGTGGCTCACAATTAAGCAGTTACAGTAGTTTCTTGCAGCATGTTAATATGACTGTCTATGGACACAAAGTATATAAATTAGGATCACATGCACCATAGTGTAGTGCCCTTTAAGAGCTCTTGTGTAGTATGGGGATCCGCAGATGGCTGTACTATGCAAGATTTCAACAGATCAGTGCAGAAACTGGTTCATAGGTTCATACTAGGCTATCTGCCCTAGGGCATTTATAAGCCTAGCCAGAATGTGTTTGGCTTTCACCACCCATTTTAAATTTATTTTGCTATGCCCTTTTTCGAGGTTAGTATACTGTGCCTCTGTCTAACAGTGACACAGAAGTGATACCCGGGGTAAACCTACGATCTCCCATCCATTCATCAAGATTCCTCTTGAAGAGAGTCAATGAGGGACTCTGCCTAACCTGGACTGGGATTTTATTCCAGAGTGAAGGGAGCCTCTGGGTTATGAATCTGTCCCTCCAGCATGTCCTATTTATTTCAGTGCTGAGGTTCAAGTCTCTCAAGCGTAGCTCGATGGGATTTGGATTTTCTGAGGTGCAGCATGTCTATTAATTCGGTTGGACATGGCTTTATCGTCAGGCACAGATCGCCTCTGAACAGGCGGTATGCCACTGAGTAGAGCTGGAGTTTCTTTAACCGGGAAGCATATGGCATCTGTTTGAGCCCTTTGATCCTCTTGGTGAGGTACATTTGGGGTCTTTCCAGTTGCTGCAGGTGTCTGGTAAGGTACATCCCAAAAGGGGCATTGTACTCTATTATGGGCCTGATGAGGGATGAGTAAAGAGGCACGATGACCTCCCCTGATCTAGATGTGAATCCCTTCATGATTAGGTGAGCTATATAAAATGTTTGTCTAACCACTTTGGCCACTTAGTTGCCAAATGAGAGATTGCTATCAACTTGGGTCCCCAGGTCCCTAATTACTTCTTCTGTACTTAATGGATTACCACCTATGTGGTAATTTGTGGGCACTTTGTTTTTGCCAAAGGGGATGACTAAACACTTTTTGGCATTTAGCTTGAGGCCATGGCTCTGGCACCAGTTGTCTGTTTCTATGAGGCCCTTTTGGTGGATGCTTGTGTCGGCTGGAGAGTCGATTATGGTGCCCAGTTTGCAGTCATCTGCGAACTTGGTCAGCCACAGTCCTTCCGTGTTGGCCTGTACCTCCGAGAAATGTATACCGAACAAGAGAGGTCCCAGGACTGAGCCTTGTGGGACACCACTTGTAACTGGTTTGGAGTCTGACATGGCTCCAGCAATTCTAACCATGTGGGTTCTGTCCTTGAGCCAGTTTGCAATCCATCTAGTGACATAGGGGTTTATATTTAAGCTGGTGAGCTTATCTATAATGCCTGAGTGGGGTATTGTATCGAAGGCTTTTGCGAGGTCCAGGTAGGCTGTGTGGACCACCTTCCCCTCGTCAATGGCCTTGGTGACTGTTTCAAAGAAATCAACCAGGTTTAAGAGGCAGGATCTGCCCTTAACAAAGCCGAACTGGGTAGGATCCAGTGTCTGTAGGTCCCCAATATCTTTATTTATGAGGTCCATGGTGATCCTTTCCATAGCTTTGCAGACCAAGCTAGTCAGGATTATGGGGCCTATCTATGTTTGGTCAAATCGACCAAGAATTACTTATACGTTAATGATTTTTTATGTATTATCGCTGTATTATTTATATATATATATATATATATATATATATATATATATATATATATATATATATATATATATATACATATACATATATATATATATATATATATATATATGTATAGGTCTATACACACTGAGCAGAGTGGATGAGAGTTGTTGACCACAACTGTTAGCTGAGATATACAAGTATCCTGTATTTTTTTCAATTATTTCTACAGATTATTGTTTCTAACAATTAATATATAGCACTTTTATTGCCTGCTTTTTAGTCTGAGTGTATTTTATTGCTATTAACTAATCTGCACAAGTAACTGATTTGTTTGCAGTTAAAAGCATTCTGTATCTTTACAAATCTTTATCTGTTTAAAAACTTTCATTTGTGGCTTTCTCTAGTGCTTACTGTCTGTAGGCTATTGTTTTTGTCCCCACCCCACCCCCATTGGTGTCTTGCTGTTATACTTGGTGGTTTTGCAGTTTCCCGCCCCTACTGTAAAATCTGATCTGTGACACTCCTCCCAGTCTAGTGTCATTAGCTCATTCTACCTAATACAGAGAGAACATTGGATAAGGCCTTCTGTTTCTCCTTTTTTCCTTTCAAAAAAAAAAAAAAAAACATTTTTTTTGCCTGAATCTTCTTGTGTTCTGACTGTGCTTCTCAAACATTTTGGAAATATAGAGTATATTTCAGAGCATTTATTATAACTGTAATTGCCTTAATATTGCCACATCTCAAGGGCTCTAGGTTGCACTGCATCTGAAGTGTTTGTGTGTTTTAGCTGCTTTTCTGTATATATAGACTTCTCTGTTTCTTTAACTAAATAAGCTCTGCAAAGTTGTTTTATTGCATTCCTGCCTGTATTTCTGAGTTTTCTGCACTTTTAAAGTTTGTTTTTGCTTAGTTTAACTGGTAGGCTACACACTCAAGTGCGCTAGCCGAATTAAAGCATTTACTGTGTTTCTGTACCTAATTTCTGCTACCTTGCAGAAAAGAAAAAAAGAAAAAAACAAAAAAATATCCTTGTTTCCCGCCTTTACTGAACTAGAATAGTCCAGTCTTCAGGTATTGCTGATCTATGGGCTGTGTCATAGTTCCTGTGTTGCCCATATCCTTATTTGGATAGGAGGAAGCTTCTTTGCTCACCAGTGAGAGTGGGGAGCTCTGAGCAGCCTATCTGTTCCTTGAGGAGTGGTTCAAGCCCAGTGACTTGTAGCTTATTGGCCGTTTTAGGCCATTTCCTATCTCTTTCTAACCCCCTGCTTTAAAGCCAGCTTTAGCGCGCTTTTGCGCTTGTAATTTAAAGTTTGTCCCGTTTGTTGCATTTACCTGTTGAGGCTACACACTCAAGTGCGCTAGCCTGTGTTACATATTTATTGCATTTTCCTGCTGTTTGTTGCAAAAAAAAAAAAAAAATATTCTTGTTTCCCATCTTTCCTGACCTAGAGTAGTCCAAATACAGGCTTTGCTGTATTCTAGACTTTTGGAAAGTTCCTGTGTTGCCCATTTTCTTTCCTGGATAAAGGGAGGCTTCTTTGTTCATCAGTGGCAGTGTGGAGCTTAGAGCAGCCTATCTAACCCTGGAGGAGTGTTCCCAGCACAAGAATCTGGTAGTATATTGTCTGTTTTGGGCCAATTTCTAGCTCTTTCAAGTCCCCCTGTATAAAGCCTGCTTTGGCGAGGTTTTTGCGCTTGTTACTACTCAGCCAAGCTCCTAGTGGTCCTGCAGAGTGGTGCTAGCAGCAGGGAGGCTAAAAGAGCGACTGCTAACCTGATAAAAGTGTTTTTTTCCTGCTACTACGTGGGCGACTCTCCGATCTATCTAAACTGCAAGTATTTCTGCTTCTTTAACTGTTTTAAACTGTTTAAAGTTGTTTTTGCACCTGCACTTTTAATGTTTGTCCTGTTTGTTAAATTTACCTGTTGAGGCTACACACTCAATTGCGCTAGCCTGTGTGACATATTTATTGCATTTTCCTGATGTTTGTTTGCAAAAAAAAAGAAAAAAAACAAAAAAATTATCCTTGTTTCCCGCCTTTCCTGACTTAGAGTAGTCCAAATACAGGCTTTGCTGTATTCTGGACGTTTGGAAAGTTCCTGTGTTGCTCATTTCCTTTCTTGGAAAAAAGGAGGCTTCTTTGTTCACCAGTGGCAGTGGGGAGCTTAGAGCAGCCTATCTATCCCTGGGGGAGTGTTCCCAGCACAAGAATCTGGTAGTCTATTGGCCGTTTTGGGCCAATTTCTAGCTCTTTCAAGTCCCCCTGTATAAAACCCGCTTTGGCGTGGCTTTGCGCGATTTTGCACATAGCGCAGCACTGGGCAGTTTTGCTTAATTGGGTTTAAACCATTCTCGGCTCCACAAAGTCTGCTCTTCACTTTTTCCCTTAGAACTGATCTAGTTCTCATAATAAACACCACATTCCTACTCTAAAGCCTGGCACTTGCTCACTAAAGCAATTATATAAGTCAGCACTAAAAAATTAAAAGCACTACACCCTCACAAACTCCCCTTGAGTACCTTGTTCCCCCATTGGCCCTTTTTTTCAATTATAAAGGAATTCCCAATACTATTCTAGCACGTCCAAAGGTCAGTTGTCAATCTCCTCTCCGGTTCAGCTGATGAATCTGGGAATCTTGAGGCAATGTTACAACTGCCTCATGTACACAGACAACCCTCTCCTCCTCCCAACAAATTCCAACACATGTGAGAGATGTAACCATATAGCCAAACTGGAGGCTAAGCTCTCAACTCAGTACTGGCGTAACCAGTCAGGAGGAGAAGGAAACCACACTCACTACAATTCCAGTCTCACACAGACCTACCACGACAGCAAACCAAACACATAAACACACAAAAACATACTCGGAGGCTCTAAATAAAAATTTGCCTAAGCAGCAGAGACCTCCAAAGCAGACACCCAAGCAACCGCTACCCCAAAACAAAACATGTGCAAAACATAGCTCACAAAGCCAGTGTGCCGAACAGTCACAGCCCTTAAGGCTAAACAACACACCTGATACACTTGTAATAGGTGACTCTATCGTCAGGCACACTGACGTCCCGCTCACCAGGCTGAACAAGGAGGTCACGGTGAGCTGCCTGTCAGGCGCTAGGATCCGCCACATAACACAAGCACTCAAGTCACTCCAAGACAAGTACAAATATGACTCAGTCATTGTCCATGCTGTGAATGACCTGAGATGTACCTCCCTGGACTACATGAAAAGAGACATAGAGGAGCTCTCTGAGCATGTAGCCCAGGCCGGTATGACCCTGACCTTGAGTAGCATCTTACCCTCACCAAGAATGATACCACAATATGAAGACAAGATGATCAATTTCAACAACTGGCTTAAGTACTGGTGTCATTCGAAGGGGATCCAATGCCTGTCAGCCTGGGATGACATGCTCGACAAACCACGATGCTTCGCTAGGGATGGCTTGCACCTGTCACCCCTGGGCTTTCGGATATTGGCAAAGGCGCTTGCCACCCCCAGAGTGCCTTTTTTAGGCAAGGCTCAAAAGACAAACCCACCTCCATAGGTATCACAAGAGATAGGAAACTAAGGGTAATGCTACTCAATGCCAAAAGTCTAAACCTCAAGATGCACGCACTCAAAACTCTCCTTAGCATGGAGGACATCGATATCTGTGCAGTAACAGAAACCTGATTCAAGGCTACCGAGAGCACCCCAGCACTACCAGGTTATACCTCATACCATGCTTTTTGGCCCCAAAACTTGGACCGAACCACAAAAGGAGGGGGAGTATCAATATTCGTCAAAGATACCCACACCTCCAGGTTGGTGGCACAGCACGAAGCATCAGAGACTATCCATGTGCAACTAACAGTGGGTAAAACTGCCTTCCAGTTTATAGCCTGCTACAGACCACCCTCCCAAACCCAGGAACCCCACTCGGCCTTCCTGAGTACACTGGAAAATATGAAGGTCTCTCCAAACACCATTATATTGGGCAACTTCAACTACCCAAACACAGACTGGGAGCATTACTCTAGCTCCAACACCCTAGCCCAAAGGTTCCTAGAATTTATAAACTCAAATGCTATGGAACAACTTGTTACCGCTCCCACAATAGGGGAAAACATACTGGACCTAATCATCACCAACATGGGGGCTCTATGCTCCAGACCAGAAGTATATCCCTCACTGGTAAGATCAGACCATAAACTAATCTCACTGGATATTCATATCCCGACCCCACCCTCTGCCCAGAAAACCACAGTGAAAAACTTCTCTAAAGCAAATTTCACACTCCTCAAAACCGAGGTGGAATCCTTCAAAGCCCCCGGGCCTGTGGAAAATACGGCCCAGACCGCAGAATCCTTTATAAATGCATTCTATGAACACCTTCAGGAATGCATGGATCATGCAATCCCAAATAAAACCAAGACCCAATCCTCCAAAGGCAGGCGTCCTGTCTGGTGGACCCCAACCATAAACAAACTACACAATAGAAGAAGGAAGCTACTACATGATAGAGCAAAATCCCAAAACGGGAAGGCATCTCTGATCAGTATTAGCAAAAAACTACGGGCGCTCATAAAATCATCTAAGGCCAGCTTCGAGATAAAAATTGCACAGGACATTAAGGATAATCACAAGGCTTTCTTTAGTTATGTTAGGAACCTGGGTGGGAATTCCCAGATATGCTCAGAATTAGTCCAAAATGACAAAAAATACACCAAACCCACAGACATTTCCAACATCCTAGCTGACAGGTTCAGTGCAAACTTCTCCCCCCCTTCCCACCAAAAGGGCAAATATCTATCCCAGCAGAGTGCTGCCCCCCTGACATCTCAGATGCTCAGGTAAGAGCCGCCCTCTCCAAAGCAAAAAACACAGCATCAATGGGACCAGACGGTGTCCCGGGCTGCGTCCTACATGAACTCCAAGAGGAGCTAAACCCAAACATAAAACTACTGTTCAATCTCAGCCTTACTACAGGATATGTACCCAAGGAATGGCGTACAGCAACAGTGGTCCCTCTCCACAAAGGTGGTGCCTCAACGGATCCTGGAAACTATCGCCCCATAAGCCTGACTAGCTTGGTCTGCAAAGCTATGGAAAGGATTATCATGGACCTCATAAATAAAGATATTAGGGACCTACAGACACTGGATCCTACCCAGTTCGGCTTTGTTAAGGGCAGATCCTGCCTCTTAAACCTGGTTGATTTCTTTAAAACAGTCACCAAGGCCATTGACGAAGGGAAGGTGGTCCACACAGCCTACCTGGACCTCGCAAAAGCCTTCAATACAATACCCTACTCGGGCATTATAGATAAGCTCACCAGCTTAAATATAAACCCCTATGTCACTAGATGGGTTGCAAACTGGTTCAAGGACAGAACCCACATGGTTAGAATTGCTGGAGCCATGTCAGACTCCAAACCAGTTACAAGTGGCGTCCCACAAGGCTCAGTCCTGGGACCTCTCTTGTTCGGTATACATTTCTCAGAGGTACAGGTCAACATGGAAGGACTGTGGCTGACCAAGTTCGCAGATGACTGCAAACTAGGCACCATAATCGACTCTGCAGCCGACACAAGCATCCTACAAAAGGGCCTCATAGAAACAGACAACTGGTGCCAGAGCCATGGCCTCAAGCTAAACGCCAAAAAGTGCATAGTCATCCCCTTTGGCAAAAACAAAGTGCCCACAAATTACCACATAGGTGGTAATCCATTAAGTACGGAAGATGTAATTAGGGACCTGGGGACCCAAGTTGATAGCAATCTCTCATTTGAAAACCACATGGAAAAAATGGTTAGAAAAACATTTTATATAGCCCACCTAATCATGAAGGGATTCACATCTAGATCAGGGGAGGTCATCGTGCCTCTTTACTCATCCCTCATCAGGCCCATAATTGAGTACAATGCCCCTTTTGGGATGTACCTTACCAGACACCTGCAGCAACTGGAAAGACCCCAAAAGTACCTCACCAAGAGGATCAAGGGGCTCAAACAGATGCCATATGCTGCCCAGTTACAGAAACTCCAGCTCTACTCAGTGGCATACCGCCTGCTCAGAGGTGATCTGTGCCTGACGTATAAAGCCATGTCCAACCCGGAATTAATAGACATGCTGCACCTCAGAAAATCCAAATCCCATCGATCTACGCGCTCGAGAGACTTGAACCTCAGCACTGAAATAAATAGGATATGATGGAGGGACAGATTCATAACCCAGAGGCTCCCTTCACTCTGGAATAAAATCCCAGTCCAGGTTAGGCAGAGTCCCTCATTGACTCTCTTCAAGAGGAATCTTGATGAGTGGATGGGAGATCGTAGGTTTACCCCGGGTATCACTTCTGTGTCACTGTTAGACAGAGACACAGTATACTAACCTCGAAAAAGGGCATAGCAAAATTCATTTAAAATGGGTGGCGAAAGCCAAACACACTCTGGCTAGGCTTATAAATGCCCTACGGCAGTTAGCCTAGTATGAACCTATGAACCTATATATATATATCTATATATATATATATATATATATATATATATATATATATATATATATATATATACACACACACACACACACACATACATATATATATATATATATATATATATATATATATATATATATATATATACACACACACATATACACACACACACCACACATATAGATATACAGATTATATATATATATATATATATATATATATATATATATATATATATATATATACATATACATACAGACATATAAATGTAGCTCAAAATGATGAAAATCCTTCTCTGCAAAAAAATTATTTTCTTGTCAAGTCTCCTGCACCCGCCATGTGGAGGGCTTACTCCCTTAGAGATGCCAACTCCACAGCTGTACCACAGTGGAGAAAAAGTGAAAACTCCAAAAAGGTACACTGCTGATACGCTCAATATAAGTCTATGCAGTTAAAAAAAAATTCAAAGAAAATTGAATACAAGTTGCTAAGTTGCTTGCTGAAGCACAGAACAGCTGCAGAAACTAGGACATCATGCTATTTGCCAGGTACAACCATTGTAGATCTTCAGACTAACTGAGTAAGGAAAGTTGAGAACAGCAGAGATATGTGGACTCAGCTTCCCCTACTCAGATAACCACTCTGAGAAGTAAGTTTGTGCTTTGTGTGTACTGCTGTGTTCAGAGATGTATGTGCACATGTCTAATCCCTCAATTACATCCCCTATATCTAAAACTAACTTTACCATTCTAGTGAAGATAGCTGTGACAGGGCATACAAATGGGGCTCTACTAGGAAGGGTCCAGAATTTTAATGTGTTTGCAACAAAAAAAAAAACATGGCATGGGACAAAAAAATTAACTGGCCAAGAGAATGTGTTTGAAACACACTGTTCACTTTTTAACCAGTATTCTTATGCAACCATCCCCCACCAACAATCACTCACGTAGTTTGAAACAGTCAGTTCATAAGCATCTGCAATTTTTTCTCAGAAAAAAAACATCACTTTTTCTAATTAATCAGAGGCATCAATCATCTAACAGAGGTCTTAATAGGGGATTGAAGTCTGTTATTAACTACAAAAATTAAACTCAAGGCACATAAGAGATGTAAAACATTATTCTATAGACTAACAGAGTATGTCCTTGAGCTCTCCGATATCAGAATATATTACAGCCTAAGGTGGACTTTTAATTTTATCACATAAAATAGACACAGAAATGAAGCATTGGTTTCTAGCATAACTGAAGGAAGTGATTTTAAATATCCTTACAATTCATATTTTAGCTAAAATGTATTGACACAATTTCCATAGGATTCATGCATCAAACACTATAGCACATATATGACTATATTTTTTAAAGCTTTGCAAAATAAATTCCTAAAAAGTACATTATAAGACATAAAGGAAAGAAGCTCAAAACCTCCTTTATACTTAAGGTTGTTTTATGATCTAACAGCAAATGTACAGAAAGGCCTTAGTAGGAGAACAAATGGTCCAGACTTACAATGGCCACAAAAGTCAAAATGAAGGTGCCAAGTACCACACTTCACCAGTTCATTTCAAACAATGAGACCAAATTAAGTCACTGGGTAACAAAGCTTCCAGACACAATATCCAAATGAGAGACAATGATTTGAATTTTGAGGGCAGAAATATATTTCTAAAGATAAAATGATGAGTGAAACGCCACAATGCATTTCTCAACTCATACATATTAACTATGTATTTGTGCCACTTTTTATTAAACCACAGCCCAAATAAATTTAGTATTTACTACTGTGATATCACCTTGGAGTAATGGGTGTTACATCCATAGACTTTAATGGGGCATCTTTGCACATACGTTGCAGTGTCCTCATTTAAGTCTATGGATACACTGCATGTTTTTCGTACACTACCGCCACTAAGGTTAAAGTTTATCATTTTTCCTCAGTGATCAGTGATGTTACTGTATGGAAATCATATATATATATATATATATATATATATATATATATATATATATATATATATTTATTTTTAACAAGTGTTTACCTCATAGAAATACAACAAGAAAATGCTACATACTGGGCAAATATGTTGTTTGGCAGGTTTTGCACCACATGCCATGGTGCAACGGTAAGGGTTGAAAACACTGTAAAACCACTTTAAAGTGCAAGCAGTCATGCAATTTGCAGTATCTATACTGACAGAATCACAAACAGCAATTTAATAATGCAATATGCATGCACCTCGACATTCATAGGTGTATACACGTGAAGCAAATCGATCAGCTATTTCTGCTGATTCCTATCTACAGACAGACTGAAACACCACCAAGTGTGCATTACACAACTGCAAGGTAAGCAACTTATTTTTCAACAGTGCAATTTATTTAAAACAATGCATCATGGCAGGATTTTGAGAAGTCTTGCATTTATCCACAATAGCTGCACTAGTTTAGCAACTTGTAGTGCACTAGCATGACTAAACAATGATCCATGACACTGCTAAAATACAAATTACCAACACCCTACCATCACATAGGACCAGAATGTTTCAGCTCTGAACAGTTTCTTTCTTTGCTGGCTCACTTGTACTTTTTTATTTTATTTATATATTTGGTACAGGAGAATTAGTACCCTTGAGTTGGGTGGTACAGTGGAGCAGCAGATGGTGTTGACGCCTCAGATTAAAAGGCTTCTCAGTTCGATTCTCAGCTGGCGTGCTTTCTGTGCAGAGTTTATGTGTTCTCCTTGTAGTCATGTGGTTTTCCTCCCACATCCCAAAAACATGCAGTCATTGGATTAGACACACTAAATTGGCCATAGGTGTGAGTGTGCATGTGATCGTGTGGTGTGGAAGAACTACTGTGGCAGGGCTAAACACCCAGGGGTGTAAACCTTGCCTATAAGTTGAAGTGACACCCTGACCTCATGTGCAAAAATGGGAAAAAGGAGCTGTGGATGGATGGAATTAGCATTTTTTTCCAACTCAAGAGTACTATTTCTACAAAAATTAAGCTGTGCACCATGGTCTGCATAGTAAGCCTATGCCTCTGTCTCTCTGTTTCACAACTACATGTACCGAAGGTCTTGTAATATCTTTCTTCAGATGTCTTCATGTCATGACGGAGATTTAATAAACAACACATCAGGAATGGAGCTGTGATTGAACCTCAGTGTGATCCATATTCCAACTAATTTTTCTAAAAGCAAGGGTTACAATATACCATGTTAATAACTTCAGCTAGCTCAACAGGATTAAAGTTATACATCCATACATAGTTAAAATGAAGCTCTATGTCAATTACATATGACACAATGCTAATGGAAGCCCACCACTTACATTATGCAGAGACTACCACTTACTATACTTCTGAAATACAACACACATCATTTAGAGGTAATGAAAATAAGACAGACCACAGCAGTGCCTTGAAGCAGATTCCTTGCAAAAGAAACCAAGTCAGACCTATAAACGCAATATTAATATTTGTTCTCATTGAACAGGAAAATAATACAATGTACAATATTATCAGCATCCAGATCCAAAAAATACCACATTACATAGAAGGAGGTCATTATTAACTGTATAAATGAGGTCCAGGAAGACTATGCCAATATTGCTGTTGCTACTTGCCCTTAAACTGTAGTCTTTTAGTTTGAAAAAGTTTGGTTGCCATTCACCAAAGTCCTGGAAATCATGCTTTATTATTTCCCAGACTTCACTGTAGAGGGGGTGGAAAAATTAAAAAAATAGACCAAGAGACATAATTTGATTTATACTGAATTAATAGTAATAGCTTATGAGCTCTGCCTCTGGTTAACATTAAAATCAAACCAAAGACCTGCACCTCTATGTATTATCATATTCAATTTTAACACCATTATGCATGCTTCCCTGTGCTGCATTGCTCATCAGTAGTACAAACTGACTGCCATTGCTTTTCTCTCCTCAACAATCTGCCAATTACTTCTCTGATATGTTTATCAGACATGTGATATGTTTACCAGATATGTGATATGTTTACCAGATATGTGATATGTTTATCAGACATGTGATATGTTTATCAGACATGCGATATGTTTATCAGACATGTGATATGACCTTTGAGACAGCAGTGCCAGTGACTTAGCAGTTATCACTCTCGCCTCCACATGAGAAGACTGTGGTTTCCATCTCTGCACTAACTGCCTGAATCCATGATCTAGTACCGATACTACTATAGGATAAGGAAGGTGCTGCACGTGTCAGGAGCCATCCTTCACATGACATTAAACTAACGTCCCATCTGCTGTAGCAGGTGGTAGTTAAGGTGGATATAATGTATTATACAATTCCTCCCGTAAAACGTACACGCTGATTGGCCAGCCCAACCAGCGTGCCCATTGTAAATCCCTCAATATACTAACGGAAAAAGGTCCGGTCGCCCGGACTTTTTCCGTTAATATAAAACACTGTCTCGCTATGTTAAAAGAGTTTAACATAGCGACACAGGTTTAAAAAAAGCAACGGAGATCTCCGTTGCTTTTTTTAAAGCTGTCTCGCTATGTTAAACTCCTTTAACATAGCGACACAAAAGCAACGGAGATCTTGCAATCTCCGTTGCTTTTTAAACTGTTCGCTATATTAAATGGGTTTAACATAGCGAGACAGCATTAAAATAAGCAACGGAGATATCCGTTGCTTATTTTAAAGCTGTCTCGCTATGTTAAACCCATTTAACATAGCGAAACAGTGCTTTGCCCACAGCTCTGATGTACTGCGAGGCATGCAGTACATCAGAACTGCCGCAGAATACCAGACAGCTGTGGAAGGGCAGTAAAGAGGCATTATACAATGCCATTATTTAAGAAAAGTAATTATTTCTTTTCTTAAATAATGTCATTGTATAATAGCAATAACCCACTTCTGGGTGTGGTTAACGCTGTATTTACCCACGGTTGGCTTTGTTTGGTCCCTCGGGCTTCGCCCTCGGTTCCAAACCACTCCAACCGTGGGTAAATCCAGCATTACCCACACCCAGGCGTGGGTTATTGCTATATTGCATTGTACTCGCTGAACAAACTAGTGGAAGTTCTACCTACCTAAGATGTTGATAGTCCAGCTGGATATAACATATCACATGGCACTTACTGAGCAGACTAGTGGAAGTTCACTTGTATCTTGGCCAAAGTGCCCATAATCAACATACATGCCACCTCAAGTCTCCCATGCCCAGTGGGGCTATCCAGGTAAATAAAAAAGGTAAATGAAGATGGCCATTCTCATCACAACCAAGTCAACAAAGGAAACAGTAAATGCACTACATATCTATAACTATTTTATATATATGTATGTATGTTCATCGGTAAATACAAGGCTAGCTGCCCTTGTGGGACATTTTAAGCATAGCTAAATTCCCTCAAAAGTGAGACTGACTGGGGAAATTACTTTTTGAGCTATGAAACAAAATCAGAATTGCCTACACATAGTAAAGCCTTGCTGAGTCTAATTATGGTGGCTGCCAAAAAGCAATTACTAGAAAATGGAAATCAAAGCCTAGGCCAACCTTACTAAAAGCAGTGAATATTGTAACAGAGTTAAAACAACTGGAATTGGGATCTTTAGAAAAGGGAAGAAGTAAACTATATAAAAAAATGGGAATTGTGGGAACAATATAAGCAGAGAAACAACGAGGTTTAAGAAGCGGGATTTGAATCAGCCATATAATGCTTAACTGGCAATGACTGGATAGATTATAAGTGATGTATAATGTTTGCAACTACAGCTGTTCCAGTGGTATCTGTGATGTATAATGTTTGCAACTAAAGTGGTGTCGATGTTCTTTATTTTTCATTTATATAAATGTAAGACTGCCTATGTAAATTAATAAAGAAGTTTATTGGAAAAAAGTAAGAATCAAACACTGTATATATACCCTTTGTGGGAGGTAAACAACTTAACCAATATGACAATCCTCAACAGTTTAGCATAGCTAGTCACCTAGCATGTTTTGGAGAAGTGAAAGAAAACTAGCAATACTAAAGAAAACTCATGCAAACACAAGCAGAATATATAAACTTTTTGCATACAGTAAGTGGAGATCAAGACTGAACCCAGATCCTAGATCTAATGAGATAGGAATCAGCCACTATGATGGAAGGCTCTCACAAAAAACTTAACTGAAGGTACTACTTAAACATCACATAATGACAGAAATTTTATTTTTTCATATATAATTTATTAACTATGTGAATTAAACAACTGAAAATTAAACTTTACAGTCACAATCTAAACTTTGCCTGTAACACTGTAACTAGGACCTGCTGGAGAGACAGGTATATATCCCAGAGACTACCCCTTGTCTGGAACAGGCTCCCCATCCATCTGAAACAGAGTTTCTCCCAACCCAAATCAAGTGCAACTAGGACAGCTGGATAGGAAATACATCCTTGGTTTGGCACCTATGTCTCTTAATGGACAGAGGCAGCCCGCAAATGGTTAATCTCCCAGGCCCCCACTTACACTTTTCAAGGGTACCAGACGGGTGGGATGCCTGGCTAGACTTAAAGCCTTGTGATCGTTAGCCTAGTACACACCTATGAACCCATAAGACCAAAAGCAGTAAACATATACAACTTACCTTTCTGCCTTTTTAACATTATATAATCCCTTACTGTACAGCTCAACTGTTCAGAGGCACCATTACTCATACTCTTTCTGTTGTTCTACTCCACTCTGATAATTCTTCCTTGTTACTGCCTTGTAATTCATCTTTTCAACCTCTTCCTCACCTCCCATTCTTGTTTGGTTCTGTACATATATATATATATATATATATATATATATATATATATATATATATACACATAACTTGTACATAGTCTAACTATTACACTATTTTTCTAGTTGCTCTGTATTTTTTATTCTGTGTTTTACTGTGTGGAGTCTGCATGTCCTCCCCGCGGTCAAGTAGCGTTCGAAAGACATGCATGAATGGGCGTGCCTTCGTTGAAGGTTGGGCACTGAGCTGGCACCTCCGCACCATGAAAATCTGCTGGCAATCATTAGTGGACCGGAGTTCCGCTGTGGCGACTCCTAACCAGGAAAAGCCAAAAGAAGGACAACCTTTGCTTTACTGTAAGCTAATTTTATACTGGGAAAAACTTTGTATGACCCTGCATTACTGTCTTGATTTCAGGTGCTCATGGGCTGAGAACAAAACTGGTCAACAAATGCAAATAAATAGCAAAATAAAGGGTTCTGCTTTGATTTACTGATGCCTGATTATCCAACACAAAGTTTAATGACCACACACTACTGCCGCCCATGCAGCCCTCACACCTCCAAGCTTTAAATGTACTACTCCTGAAATTGCACTAGCGGGAAGAAAAGGGAGCACATGTTTTTGGCTTTTCTTCCAGCTGGTGCAACCTGAAGGGTAGTACATTTAGATATATGGGTGTGGGGGCACAGTCACATACTGGGTTTGTTTGGTGGGGGGGGGCACAAATCCCTTACAAACTCATTTGTTGTACAACACCTGGACTTCAAACATAGCGATATGGGGGTGGTAAGGTGGTTCACAGTAGGGTGGAGAGTGTGGTATATTGTGAGGTATTAAGCTACAGTGTTTCCAAATAAAGCATACATTGTATATTTATTTATTTTATATTTGTTAATGGGGTTGTCTACTTGGATCAGAAATATTTTCATTTGAATCCAGGACAGAGGCGCTCCAACAAAGTTACAAGAGGAAAATAAAATAAGACAAAGTATAACAAATATGCAGAGTACACACACACACACACAAAAAAAAAAAAAAATTGTTTTAGCCTGTGCCTCTGGCATAGGGAGATTAAGCCCTGACTATCAGGCATCCCATGTTCAATACCTGTCTCGAGTACTTGATGGCCCAAGCAGGGAGGTTGGATGTGTCCATCCACGGACTGGGGTATGTACACATGGGGCACACTGGAGTGCTGATCCAGATGTGTAACTAGCTCAGCCAATGACCTGTGCCAAGTGAAAAAAAAAAAACAACAAGGTGGCTGCACAATATACCCCCCCCCTGTCCAGCTATTCAAGTCCCATTTCTGTGCCCTGATCCTCTTAAAATAAACAATTTCTTCTTATAAACTGTAGCAAACTGATTTCTACAAATTTAGCAAATTGCTACAGTTTATAACCTGACTGTACAATGTAGCAAGTAGTTGCTACAGTTTAGAACATACATGGAGTTTGACTGCTAATGCAATAACAGCTTTTAAAAGCTGGTATTGCATTCAGTATCAGGATCGGTTGACCATATCCCCCAACACTTTGCACCCGAGGCAGTTGCTTCTCTTGAATTGCACAAGTTACACTACTGTGCTTAACTCCCTGGTAGAGACTAGAAAGACAACAATGTCTAGTGCTACTTAGGGATGGGGAGTTGTCCCACTGAGGTCTAGTCCCTTGCTGAAATAAGAGGTTGTGCGGTTCTGATGCCCATTGCACATCCCACCCAGGGGTGTTGTCAGCATATGCCAGGTGTAGGGAATTAGAAAAGAAGACTAGTTTCCAGCAACAATATGATGCGGCCTCATTACTGGCCCCAAACATGGGTAAAAACGTAGCCGAAAGGAGCAAGTCAAAGTTCATCAAATTCAGTGTAGAGGTCTTTAGGGCAGTTGATGATCAGCTGTGGACAGCAAAAACTGGACAATAAAAATAGCTTTATAAGCAATTACAAAATACCTTCAAAGAAACTAAACAAACCTGAGACAATCATGAAATCCATAAATAAAAAAATAGACTGCATCATAGTTGACCTTGCAAGGAAATTTGGGCATGTGAGCGAAGAACAGAACAGAGTAATGCATTTAGTCACTTCAGGTAGCTTGTACCTCTGGAATAAATCCAATGATATAAAACCTATAATTTGGCTGGTAAGATGCAAGACAACTTCTATCTGACAGATCTGAGAAAGGGGTTCAAACTTTTACGGAAATAAACTGCAGAGATACCATGCTTAAAACTGTTCCTCCTTATAGAGGATTGAAGCAAGTCGGTCCCAGAAAGAGGCAGCAAGTTTTGTATATAATTCTGTGGCAAATGAGAGCTGAAAGTTCTTGAATTTGCTAATCTATTTGGATCAATTTACCTTTTTGATATAGATACAGTGATGCTCCCTGCAATGTCTCCTTACATATGAATTTATCTGCTGCAGGCTAAGATCCTTCTAGTTTACTTAAAAGGTGACTCTGTACACTGAACCACAAAACAGTTCCCATACTAGAACGCAGGCAACAACAGTTCAATTTCTAAAAAGAGCTCAGATTCATCATTCCTATAGTATTTTACTCAGGTAGTCAAGAAGCTGATGTCATTTTTTATATATATAACAGAGAGAATATGCTGGTTACATTTCCGAGACCACTGGTCATAACAGAATCTTAGTTATTTAGTTTTAACAAATTTTACCCAGTCTCCATCTTTTCCCATTAACAGTTCAGTATATTTATTGTCATACTGTTTTTCTTACGAGAAAGAATGTATCACACTTTAACAGTGTTTAGAATGAAGCCAGAGACCTTTGGCCATGTTTCAAGGAAACCAAAGACACCCTGAAGTTGTGTAACTGTGCTAATCCAGTGTTTGGTGGAGAGCATAACAAGGTTTAGGTTTTTCCAGGTACTGCCAAATTTACTGGCAGAACAACTGAAATGCAGAAAATCTAGTACTGATCCTTGTGAAAGGCTTTCATGCGTAACGTCAGGATTAGATTAAACAAGGTCCCATTTAACATACTGTGTCCTGGAAATAACACAGTTACCAGTCCATTCAGCTATCACAGAAATGGTGCCTAGTAAGAAAAATGTTTATAGGCAACACAAGTGATTTATAGTGCTGCATGCCTTAAACAAGTCTATGAAACTTGCAGCATTATTTTACCTTGGTTTAGTTTATAACCCACAAATCTAGTTAGGGAGTATATTGTGGTATCTACACTATGCCCTACATGGAAGCCACACTGGCTACTAGATAAGAGTTTATAGAACTCCAGACTGAATGACCCTTGCCTATGCACATTTCTTAATGTTTTTGCAATAGGGTAAAGGACAGTTACGGGGTGGTAACTTTGAAGGTTGTTAGTAACTCTCTTTTTAAAGTGGAATACTACAGATAGTGAATGGAACATCCTTCCAATATTCATCACCTAAATTCTAAGCATACTTGATTTAATAAAGGCTATGCTCCCTGTCCTTTAACCAGATGTGTGCTACAAGGTTTTTAAATTTTCTACACTTGTGTAAGGTAGAAAGCAAGCCATCCTAGAAAAAACAAAGTTAAATCCTGCTTTGCTGTAACTTTTTGAAGCTCAGAGGGCATCTGGGAAGAAATGGTATGCTTTGATCTACATGCAATAGGAAGACCACTGTGTCACCAGCCTCTACTACAGTGGTATTGCAGGTGAAGAGGTAGTGTGTCTCATCTACTGAGTTAACATGACAGGAGCTCTATGAAGAGTCGAAGCTGAAATTACCAATAGAGTTAAACAAAATGAATTTGAAAACATGCAACATTTTCAGAAACTGCCAGACCACAACTGCGAGCATGTGGTCACTCAGGGGATACAGCCAGAGAATAAGCACACTTGCTATTATGGAGATATGGCCATACTATCCAGTCAATAACATTCTTCCTCCTAGATGAGGAGTCTATTTGCATAAGTACAATGATGACTTGGGCAAGTCCACAGAGATAAACATGTCTGGTGAACAGGCCAGTATTTAGACCCCTCTATCAACAGTGAGGGCACACATAATAATGAGTTTAACCCAGACTGTTTGGGAAGAAGGCAGATACAAGAAGCACTTAGTAACTTAGTGCTGCCGACTTTCATGCTCTTGTCCCTCAAATTTAGGCAGCTGAGTGAGAGTGAGACTCTAGCTAATGGATCCCTTGACCAGAAATGCACCCCTCAGCTCCACCTGGCCCTCTTAATCTCTATATCCAAAAGATAAAATATAGTGTATTAACTTCAGAATTTAAGCCATTAATTTTGAGCCAAGGCTCAGATAAACAGAGGATGCCAGGCAGATGGGCTTCTATAACAGAGAAAAATTGCTCAGTCTTATTAAATAGTCAGTGTGTTAATACTTAATAGATTTATACCTTGCTCCTTAGTCTCTCAATATCTTCACCAGAATCTGTAAAGCTATGTTTACCAAAGTTAGGGACAGGGTTAGGGTTGATACCATCACAGTATAGCAAGAAGGCCTTACAGCTAAACCAATGAACTTTAGATACTTCTTTATAATCTTCCAATAATAATAATGCCATTCCACACTTACTTTCAGACATCTACACTGATGCCAAAGTTCCTGTACAGGTATATAGAGTAACCATGGTTCTCCCTCAAACTCAAATGTCATTGGGTGAATGACTGTCATGAATTTATTAAACTTAAGGTACAGAAATCTGGAGTGGTCTTATCACCCACTGGACAAAATGACAATGCGGCATATCAGAGTAATTAGACTAACACATAACTCTGACAGGGAGATAAAATTTGGCATTGTTATTTTTCTATGAACTGTTTAGAAATAAAGATGATAAGAAGCAAAAAGAAAAAAAAAAGGGCCCAAGTTGTAAATGTAGGTGACAGAGTGACCTAAACAGAGGGGAACTACAGAACATACTACTAACAGGTTACAAGGGCAGCAGCAAAATTAGACCAATAATGCAGCAGGAGACTGGGAAGTAACAAGGGAGATGTGAAAAGTATTAAGGTAACAGAAAACAATGTGAAAGATGACATTTTACAGCAAGTATGATGATGAGAACAAATTAAACTAAGGTAAGCAATAGCTGTAAAGGAGATGTAACATAATAATTTCAAGTTAGTTCGGGGAAGAAAATGAAAAAAAGACCAGATGTACACTGTAGAGATTTGTTCCTACTAAATGTAAGATGAGCTACACAATGCCCTCTGTAAATAACACAATGTAAGACTTTTTGTAAATTCAAGTACAAGACTGCTAAGGTACAGTACAAATGCAATAAGTGATACAGCATTCAAGCTCAAAGAGCAATCACATCCATTTCAGTATAGTTTTTAAAATACACAGAAACAGTTAAAACGGGGCAAATATTAGCAGTAGTATGTAGCTTCTAAATAGTAAACACAACTGGACAACCCTTCTGTTAAAAGGTGCTACTGTTAGTTCCAAAGTAGAGGGAGGAATTTACTGAACTGTTAAGACAGACTTCCAGTGCCTACACTACATAAATAAATAACATAAGAATAACCAGACAGTACTGCTAAGAAATGAGAAGTCAGTGAAAAGCTCAGGCAGAAACACTCGTTTAACAAGGAATATCAGATCACGTACCAACAGATAAAATATGTTAAAAGGCAAGGGAAGCCCATACCTTAAGGCCAAGTTAAAATACAATCTTACAGCTATCGCACAGTAAAAATACAGAGGATCATGAACAAATGACTCACTGGAACCAGATTGTTAGGTGTTTGAGAAATGGATATCAAAAAAATTCACCTCGAGTGTGAAACGAACCTCAAGGTGACTCTTGACATCCATTTCAAAAATGCAAAACAAATTAGTTATGATTAGGCACATGATAATTCTTTGTAGTACTCAGAGCTTTCTATTTGTTAAGCATTTATACATTTTATTTGCATCTTATTATAGAACGAGACACTTGCACACATGTTCTGTTATGTTCTACTTCAGAAACTTTCACTCCACTTGTGCTTTTGTGGGTGATGTACTGAATGACTCTGATAGAGAAGCAACAGATGCGAGTTAGTTTTAGGGATTTTTTTTTTTTTATTTTATTTTTTACATACATCTTTAATGGGGAATTTTATTTTACTGTGTTAGTGCCCAGCTGTGTAATGTGTTTTTGCGCACTTATATTCACAGTACTTCCTTTAGGGAAAACCAAGTTCTTCTTTGTGGTTTATTTATGTGCTAACATTTTCACTTTGTGTGAATGATGCTTAATGACAGCTGTGTGGGTGTGTGTGTCCCTTTTTTTTTGGGGGGGGGTGTGCTGGTCTGCAAAAGAAGTACTTAATGAAAGCTTATTAAGCACCTTTCTGATATCACACAAGTGTTCAACAAACCTGTTTTTTACTGATTTTGGAGCACAATCCCAACACTCCATTCACTACAATGTAATTAAGAATCTACAAGAGCCACCTTTGCAGTGATATTACTTCATGTTACAGCAATTCGGTTACAAAACTTACTGTTCAATTAAAGAACATACTACTCAGCAGGATACAAGCATGTTAAAGGACAAAAGAATGAAATGTCTGACAGAAAGCAATGGCAAGAGTTGTACGTTATGATTCTAAGAAACGGCTAATACGGACAGGACAAAATATAGAAGGATATACTGGCAGAAAGGCCAGACAGGAGGAAGTTGGAGGGGTCTTACGATGAACACACAGAAAGGAAGTGCAACATAAAAAAGGAAGCAGAGAAATGGCTTCATTGTGACACTGTCATTTAATCCTGAAAGGGAAGAAGGTGGGTTGGACACAAACCAAAATTTCTCAAATTGAGCTGTAAACAGTGGCTTATAAGACAGGCTATCACATGCATGTCCTCAAGAGGTATCTTTATAGCACTAAAAAGCACCACATACTAAGCTTACTCTATGGCATAGCCCTGACTATTATCCAAATGAGCTGTGACTGATTAGCAATTCAGGAGGTGGAGAAGTCAGTGGAGGAAGGATTTGAGTAAACAGCTGAGATAAATTTCAAGCTTATTTAAGGGCCTGAGCCCAGGGGCAGTACAGACTAAGAAATACGATCATAAACATGGAATGCAACATATGCATGTGACAAAAATGAATAAATGCAAAGTGATAACACCAAAGGAAAAAATGGTCAGTTATAGGCCAATTCAAACAGGGGAGCTTTCATCCCTCCCTTAAAGCCTACTAAAATCCAGAATCTAGCTGGGGAGCAAATTCCATAGCAAAGACCCTTGATAACTAAATGATCAAAATCCAGATGATGCTAGGCTATAGGATGGAACTGACAGGAGGCCTTGTGTGCTACAGCAAAGTGTACGACTAGGATTGTACCTCAGCAGGAGTTCTTGCATGTAGGGTAAACCACAGCCTTTAACAACCAAGTAGATCAGGACACAAATCTTGTAGATAATCTACTGCTTTGTTGGTAGCCAGTGCAGGTTCAGTAAAATCAAACCCCAGTTAGTAAAAGAGCTGTAGAGTTTTCCATCAGCTATAAAATGGCAAGTTCTGAATCAGGTAGACCAACATACAATGCATTACAGTAGTCTAATCGTGAAAAAAAAAATCAAAGCATACACCACCACAGGGAGGTCACTAGCAGGGATAAGCTGCTTGACAAAGGTGATGTTCCATACACGGGATCATGAAGATTTGACCAGAAGAGAGATCAGGTCCTTAAGTGTTAATCTATTGTCAAAAAACATACCAAGTTCATGCACCTTTGATACAAATAAAAGCTTGCTGCCACAACAAGAAATATCAGGAGATAAAAGAAGGAAGAAAAAGCTTCTCAGTGCTGAATGGACCATTAAGAAAACAGTCTTGGATGTATTATGCTTAAGCCTATTACTAACCATCCAGTCATGGATAAGTTCCAGATCATATGCAAGGGGAATTAAGAGCAGAGACAGAATCCTGCGGGAATGAGAGGTAGAGCTGTGTGTTGCCAGCACATCTATGAAACTGCAGCTTACCCCCCACACACACACACAAAAAAAGCAGGTTGTCTGGCCTACTGTTACACTGACATCTAATGGAGACAGGAATTGAGTGTGCATTTCAGGCAGAAGCCTTCATGGGTTATGGACAAGAATATAAGTGCCCATTGAAGTAGTAGTACCAAGCCTTCATGTTAACCCTCAGGGGACAGCATTTGCTCTTAAAAATGGAAAAATCCTCATGGCTGCTCAAATGATTGCCACTTCAAGAATGACACTTTCCCAGTGATGAATAATGAATGAGCTAGTGGCAGTGACTAGATAGTCAGCAGACATGGGAGCTGAAGGAAGCTTATAAAAACATACCATAAACTAGATCATTCTGACTAGCTGTAAGATCCTATGATTCAACGTGAAGAAACAAATTAAGTAATCCCTCTCAAGACAAGAGACTGAAACAGAACAAATACACATTTATTCCTACCGGATGCAGGTTAAAAAATTATAAAACTACATGCACTAACATGTTTTAAGTTAATAATACTGAAGAAAACCAACTAAGCATTTCTTAACCTGGTATTAGAACGTACTGCTTCTCAAATTAGAAATATCTTTGGATTCACTTTTTTCCCAAAGTAAATGCTTCAGGCCCCCAGTACACTCAACTGAAAGCACTGAGGAAACACCAAGAGTCAAGAGCTGGGTTAGACGATAGCTCACCTCATGGTGGACTGGCAGCCAGATTCCAAGATCCTGCTAACAGATTTTTAACTGCAGCAACTTTAACATACACTATTGGAACTGGAATTACTATGGATGCCAGCACTAAACTTGCCCTCCAGTAGATCTTCATTAAAAGATCTGAAGTATACACATTACAATTACAGGGCCTTGGAAAAGTCCTGTACTATTATTTTTCATCATTACCTCCCCAAGTTGGGAATGTTTTATCTGTATGCCTGCTTCCTTCATTGCCATTTCTCAGGCTCCCTCTTTGGAATCAAACCTCGATTCCCCACTACCTGTGATCACCGTGGTAAGCACAGAAAGTAACATCGAAAGTTGATAAGGCAGACATTTAAATGTTGTGACACTGCCACAAGGGCATGTGACTGGCCCAAGTTTATCTAAAATCAATGAAGTTGCAAGGCCAAGATCCAGATTGGTTTTGGTCTGATAAAAGCACACATACCTGGAGATTAACATTCAACGGGATATATTAGGTTTGTATTCAAACTCTGCTGTCCGACTAACCCGGGTCATGGATGAAAATGGTCATCTGACTAGCCCACCTATCCAGTTAACAAAAAAGTAAAATAAACAAAGAAAAACATGCAAATAAACAAATGTTAACTTGGAAAAATTACAAATCAGGTAAATGATAACATAATACTCATGACTACTAATTACTGTGTAAAAGTTCAGATTTTTGGTCAGCAAAGTTAGATGATTTAAGGATGAAAACAGTGGCTGGCATGTATAAACTTTAGCTTAGGGATATGCATTAATACGGGAGTAGTCAGAAATTTCTAATTTGTACTGCAAAGTCTTGTGGCATGAACTGCCTTAACATACTTTTCCTTTTTTATCTGGTATATAAAAATATGGATTAAAAGGCACAGCACAAAAATAAGTTTACTACATTAGAAATGCATAATTAGCTATTTAGAGATATAATCAGCATACATCACTAAGGGCACAGCTATTTTTTTTTTCTTTGGTGCCTTACCTATACCCTCTTTAATTTCACATATATGTTTTAAGATGACATATCTGATGTCCCTAGGGTGGGCAAAATGCTGTTCCATTAAAAATTAATTTGTATACAATTTCTTGCACAGTATGTGCCTGGCTATGAGCTTGTATTTTAGCTGAAGCGCAGATTCTAAAATGTAAAGCACAAGACAACACAGACTAGAATAAATCATCTCTGAACGTGTGTTATTTATGTTACTGCTGAATAACAGCAGACCTCTAAACTGTCTAATACTTGATGGAAAATACCACTTAAATTTATAACAGGGTGCCATGAAATTCCAGGTGATTCCTCTACATTATGATTTGTTAGAGGAATTTACTCTTTGAAGTCATCACCGGGCATCATGTCATTAGCCCATCGTAAGCATCACTGACACTGACGTGATGTCACTAGGGTACCAACTACAACATGTAACTGAGATGTCCGGAGAGCAAGCTGTATGCAACTCAGGATCAGGAACAGAACAAAACAAATTTGCCTGTTTGTTTGTGTCTTTCGGCTTTTCCCGGTTAGGGGTCGCCACAGCGGAACTCTGGTCTGCTAATGATTGGCAGTAGATTTCTAAGTGCTGGCTTGCCGGGCCTAATGCACAACCTTCAACAAAGGAACGCCCATTCATGCATGTCGCCACACATAAGACGCTCTAACTGAGAATTGAACGGGCAATGTCTAGCTGTGAGGTGACAACGCTACCACAGCATCACCACCGCAGTGTCAACAAAACAAATTTGCCTGTAAACAAACATTATGTCCTTACTGTAACAATAGATCCAGTTGATCTTCTGTCTGTATACTGTAATACAGTCAACTGGTCATCACAGGTATCCTTTCTTCAGCAAAATTTCACTCTCCTGAAAGTTCAGGCTCCTTACCTCTTCCCAAAATGTTCCTCTTCTTTCTCCATATTGACTATGGCCACTGTAATTATGTGACAGAATACATAAAACTCACAAAGAGTGGCATGACCTAAGAGCCTCTAGTTCTACCTCTGAATAGGCATATAGCTGACAATTTGGACAGAGATATGTAGGAGGATATACTACAGTATGCATACAAATAATCAATTGGAGCAATCATTTTGGTAGATGTATACCATTCATATCCAAGCTGATCCAAGTTATATACCACTGGACCAAATCCCCAGCAGAACAGGATAGGGTGACCTCATGACAAAATGACCTACAAGATGTTGGCACTAAAAGCTGCCTATGATCTTGATATGATATTCAACTTACAATGTTTAACTAAGGTATACAAGGAAGACTACAATTCTGCAGCACATATAGCACCCAGGGATAAGTTTTTGAAAAAGGCTGTAAAGGTTGCTACAAACCTCATAACGCATTTTTTAGGCTTGAATGGCATTTTTGTTTTTTTTTTGTTTTTTTTTACTAAAAGCATAACAAAAGCAATGCAGTCAGACAGCCACCTACACAATGTAACTTGTTCTCCTTTTATCTAGTCTACCGAAGCAGAAGAAAGGAAAAGTTGGTCATCTTGCCTCAAATACTTTCATCAATGTAAAACAGAATCATTCTTGTATGTACATATCCAGACAATGCAATTTGAACTCTTTTTTTTTTTTTTTTTTTTTTAAGTACTAGGGAAAGAATACCGAAAGATTAATGGACTTACTGAGTTGAGGTCTGAGGGTATCTTTATCATAAACAATAGATTAGTCCTAAATACTACCCTGTCCTTTTGGAAAATGAGACATGGTGACCTTCAGGACAGCACATGTAGTTCTGAAAGTCTAGCTTCAGTAAGAGAAACTAGAAAAGGTTTCTTCCATGGTAGATACTTAAAATTGACTTTTTCTGTGAGTTTAAGTGGGGTTTAATTTATTTATATATTTACTTACTTATCTATTTTGAGAAAAACAAATAGGTCCCAAGGAGGTAACTGGTCTTTTTCAAGGTGGCCTGGAAAGGAAAAATCTTCTTAAAAAGGCATTGCACAAACGCTGAAAATCCAGAGAGGAATGACTAATGCCTTGATAGGCAGAAATGTTAGGGAGGTGAACTTTGATGGTACAAAACTTTGAGCCTTGGTTGAACAAGTCATGCCACTGCTTTATGATGCCACACATGGAACAATGAAAAAACGTGGGTTTGGCAAACTAATGAGAGGGCAATTCATATTGTGAAAGTACTAGATGCACAGATATGCTTCCCTAAGTGGTCCAGCATTCTAGATTACTTATTTGGTGGATATATAGCCTGAGTATCTGCAGGTTTGTCTGTTTTTGGGACAGCTGAGACCACAGTGGAATCAACAAGACAACCCTTGCTCCAATGGGCCTGTCTTTGGGAGTCCATAGCACTCTGGCTTTTGTGGAACTTTTTATACCACAGCAGCAAATGATATCCACCTTCTTGTCAGGCAGTGAGACTACCCAATCTGCTGGTGGATAGACTGGATCACCTCTTGGAGGGTCTCTTCCTTATGAGAGGTAGGGATAGTGGACCAAGAACCACAGCTGCATCATTTCAAAGATTTCTCTAAATTTGGGGTTTTCTGGAGAGGATTAAGGGAATCTTCTCTCTTGTTGAGATATGTGTCAGTGGTGAGGGAGCAATTCAGAAGCAAGTGCATCTTCTTGCATGTCCTCTTTCTGGGTGCCCTTTGGTTTGAAATCATCTAAGTGGTCAAAGGAAGAGTCACCACTGGATATTCAGCGTGTCAAAAAGTATTCTGTTTCTTGACCCTCTTCAGAGGAATGGTGATTACTGAAGGCACACGACCAAGCTGAGAGGAATAGTGATTACTGAAGGCACACGACCAAGCTGAGAGTCTTGCCAATGTCAGTGTCTTCTTCATCAGTTTCTTGACTCTGACAGCACACTGCACCAAGCCCAGGGCAAACACTGAAATGTAAGACACAGTGTTCGTGGCTAGAATAGCCCTGTTAACCTTGGTATCAAAAATATAACAGCACTGATGACCTCATGCCTAGTGGGAATCTCTTCCACTGACATAGGTAACAAAGGGGTCAAATTCGCAGTTGCAACAGTGGGAGTGCAGATGACATTAAGCTACAGCTGGGCCATCAAAGAATCCATCACTGTATTCTCCCAGTCCTACAACACCTTGGGTCTATGTACTGACATAGTGGTTGGGCTGCCGAATGACAAAGTTTTAATCAAGATTAATATAACATTAAAAAATAATCTTTAGTTGATCTTATTTTTAATTTTATGGTAACTACTGTAACTTACAATACTGATAAGTACTCTACAACAATAAGCTTAGCAAATTAAGAAACTGGAATGGGTTTATGCTAAGCAGTACTGTAAAACAAAGCTAAAGAACTTGGAAAAAAGAATAATATAAAATCTGAAGATTTTAGTGCTTTATTTCAAGATCTCTAAAATACAAGAAAACACTTTCTAACCATGGACTAACTTAAATTTTCAAAATTAATGTTTAATCTTTTAATCTCAAAATTAAAAAATATTAAATCTCAAAAGTTTTTTACAGAGTTGATCAAGTTAGTTCAAGTAATCATTACTCCAACCTGGAGGACCTAACTGACACAGCTGAAGCTGGTCTGGAATGTAACAATTTGCTAACTCATATTCCATAGAGAAGCTACCTAGTCTTTTCCTCGCAGCCAAGTCAGAGAGGCCCAAGAGAGCTCAGGTATAGTAAAACCTGCAGCATGAGTCGTCCTTGGAAGAAGAGAATAGTAAAGAGAAGGCCCCAGGTTGAGAGGGATAGGAAGTCTCTAACCTGGGTGACCTGGACAATAACGGGGAGGTTTCTTTGACCTCTAGGCGCATTTCTTCTTTCAGGGCAAAAAAAAGTCCTTTGCAGAATCTTCCTTGAGTAAACTCTTGAGAATTAACTTCTTATTCCTGTCTAAAAGTGTCCTTTGGCTAAAGGTTTTGCAAATACTGCAGCCGGCCCATAGAAGTTCCAACTCCAATCATGAAGCATAAAGGTTGTGTGGATCCTGGAGAGGAATTTATGATCACTTCTTGCATTTTATAAACTCAGAGGCTTTTTCCTTATTCATAATGAAAAATCAAGCAATAGCTATACTGCATACTTTCCTTAGCAAAAAAAAAAAAAAAACACAAAAATCCTAACAGTCACCAAAACAAGTAATAATATTTTAATGAAAGGAAGAACTAAAGGCTGGAAGAGGCCTACATTGTAAGAAAACAAAAAGCAAGCTGTATATAATGGAAACTCTTTTATGCCAAAACTCCCTAGAAAATTTTATAAACTTTTTAAATACATTAAAGAAGGCCGTACCACTGCTAACCGCAAAGAAAGGAAAGGAAAACCTTAATTAGACAGCAGGAACAGTGTAGAAAGGTGGGGAGGCAAAAACAGAAGATATTCTGAATCATGACTTTTTGAATCAGAAACTGTCAGGAAATATCAAAAAAGATATAATTAACAATACTCTCAGTGAAATAAATGACTAATCTGTGATGAAACTAAGCCTGAAGCCAATGAAATAACACAGTCAATTAAGTAGGAAAGGTTGAGCTGCTGCTTGAAGAAAGGGATAATGAGATGTGGAGAAGTAAGCATGAGCTTGAGCTTTTAGGAGACTGAAATGCTGCCATAGATAGCATGCCTGCACAGATCCTTCCAAGATACCACAGTATGCAAACTGAATCAACTTGGATGCATTGTTTTGTTGGAGGGGAACTCAAAAGAGGAATTTAGGCTGTGATTTTTTTAATTAATCAACACTGGAGTACAAACCACTTAGAAACTTCAGAACAAACACTCTCCAAAGGGAACCAAAGCTAAACCACACAATAAGACATAGAACTGGAATGTTAAAAACTTGTTCATAGGTAGGTACTAAGCTATTAGCCCTAGGGTCTATATAAGCCTAGCCAAACAGGTACCCTGGCTTTCTCCACCCAAGAAAATTATTTTCCTGTGCCCATGTCGAACAGAGCCACAGAAGTGATCCTTGGGGTGAATTTCCTATGTCCCATCCAATCATCAAGATTTTTCTTGAAGAGTGCTAATGAGGAGCTCTGTTTGACATAGATAGGTAGTCTGTTCCAGAGTATGGGAAGTCTGTGGGACAGGAATCTATCCTTCCAGCATGTTTTGTTTATTGTGGTGACAAGGTTTAGGTCCCTAGAGCGTGTAGCTCGGGGATATTGGGATTTCTTTAAGTGGAGCATTTCCAACAGCTCTGGGTTTGACATAGCTTTGTATGTTAGGCAGAGATCACCTCTGAGTAGGTGATATGCGACGGAGTAAAGCTTGAGTTTTTTGAGATGGTCTGCATAGGGCATCTGTTTAAGGCCAATAATTCTCTTGGTGAGGTATTTCTGTGGCCTTTCCAGTTGTTGTAGATGTCTTGTGAGGTACATACCAAAAGGGGCGTTGTACTCTATAATGGGTCTAATGAGTGATGAGTAGAGGGGAACAATGACCTCTTTTTTTCTGCATGAGAAACCTTTTGTGATGAGGTGAGCCACATAGAAGGATTTCCTGACCACTGTGGCGATGTGATTATCAAAGAAGAGACTACTGTCCACTTGTGTCTCAAGGTCTCTTATCACACTTTCGGCGTTAAGTAGACTACCACTTATGTGGTAGTTCATGGGTACAGAGTTTTTACCAAAGGGGATGACAATACACTTTTTGGCATTGAGCTTCAGGCCTTGGCTTTGACACCAGGCATCTGTCTCAGTGAGGCCCTTTTGTAGTATGTCCACATCATTAGGAGTTTCGATTATGGCTCCTAGTTTGCAGTCATCTGCAAACTTTGTTAGCCTGTACTTCAGAGAAGTAGATACCAAACAGGAGAGGACCCAGGACTAAACCCTGTGGTACTCCACTTGTCACTGGTCTGAAGCCTGATTTGGAGTCTGCTACTTTCACAGTGTGGATTCTGTCCATGAGCCAGTTGGCAACCCATCTTGTGACATAGGGTTTATACCTAGTTTAGTGAGCTTATCTATAATTCCAGAGTGGGGGATGGTGTCGAAAGCCTTGGCAAGATCTAGATAAGTTGTGTGAACCACCTTACCCTCATCTATGGCTTTGGTGACTGCTTCAAAGAAGTCAGTCAGGTTTAGGAGACATGATCTGCCTTTTACAAATCTGAACTGGGTAGGGTCCAGAGTTTGGAGATTACCAATGTCTTTGTTTATGAGTTCCATAATGATATGTTCCATGGCCTTGCAGACCAGGCTTGTCAGGTTAATGGGGCGGTAGTTCCCGGGGCCCTTCGTGGCTCCCCCTTTGTGGAGTGGGATAACCGTCACAGTGTGCCATTCAGTGGGCAAAAAGCCTGAGGTGAGGCTATGATTGAACATGGTACTTAGGTAGGGTGCCAGTTCATTCTGTAGTTTGTGTAGAACGCAGCCTGGGATATTGTCAGGTCCCATGGATGCTGTGTTCTTGGCTTTGGAGAGTGTGTTTTTTTACTGTGCAGCCGTGATTACAGGAACTTTGCATTCTTCCGGTATAGAGATGGTCCCTCTAGGGGGTGAAAGGGAGGTAAAGTTAGCACTGAACCTATCTGCCAGGATGTTGGCAATATCAGTTGGTTCTGTACATTTAGTGCTATTGTGCTGTAACTCGGAGCAGATCTGAGTGTTGCCATTGAGATTCTTGACATAGCTATAGAATGCTTTGTGGTTGTCTGTAGAGTCAGTGGCAATTTTGTTTTCGTAACTAGCTTTGGAGGATTTTATGAGGGATCTCAGTTTCTTACGGAGGCTGACCAGGGAGTTCCTCCAATCATGGGATTTTACTATTTTTGCAACAGTTTCTTTCTTCTGTTGTAGAGTTTGTTTATGGCAGAGGGCCACCAGATTGGCTTCCTTTTTTGGAGGACAGCATCTTGGTTCTATTAGGGATAGCATGATCCATGCACTCGTGTAAGTGCTTATAAAGTGCATTTGTGTAGGATTCAGTAGTCGTACCTCTATTGCTTGTCTGCATGGGTGTCATGAAGTTTGCCACTTCTGTCTTAACAAGTGTGAAGTTGGCTTTGGAGAAGTTTTTTACAGTGGTTTCCCTAATTGGGGGTGGGGGCGGGATGTAGATGTCTAGGGTGAATAGACTGTGGTCGGATCTGACCAACGAGAAATTGACCTCTGGTGTGGAACATTGGTTGCCCATGCTGGTAATGACCAGATCTAGGATATTGCTGCCTCTGGTGGGGGTGTGAATAAGTTGATCCAAGGCATTGGAATTTATGTATTCCAGAAAACGTTGAGCAAAAGAGTTGATACATCAGTAGTTTTCCCAGTTAATGGTGGGGTAGTTGAAATTGCCCATTATTAGGGTGTTGGGTTGTACCCTAATACTTTCCAAGGTATTAAGAAATGAGGAGTGGGAATCCTGGGGCATGGTGCAATCTTGCCCAGAGTTAGTTGCACTTAGATAATCTCAGATGCATTATGCTGTGCAACTAGCCTGGAGATGTGGATATCCTTAATGAATATGGACACGCCTCCACCTTTAGTGCTTCGTTCCGGGTTAGGTGACCGAAAGGTGTGGTATGAATTATAGTGAGCAAATGACAAGGGCCCAGAAGGAGTATCCAAACACAAATTTACAAGAGGGGTGGGCAGTTTCAAAGCCACTAAGATTAACAACAAAACAAAACAAAACATGGTGACATCACAATTAATCATACTTAAATGTACTATTGTTTTTGTATTGTTTATACTGATGAAGCTCTTTATAAGTAAAGAGAACAAAAGTTCTTAATTCCAGTTCTATGTTTTATTGTGTGGTTTTAGCTGTGGTTCCCACTGGAGAGTGCCTTACATGTTTGTTCCTAATTTTCTACATTAATATAATCCACTCGGCCATCAAGACCAATGCGGCAGTTTAGTTACTATCCAAGACCACAAGTCACAAAAGAACATCATCAGACTGAGGACAGTGGAGCAGAAGCAGAAGTCTACAGACACACAGGAACACTACCGCTTAACATTGCAAAATTAGGAGCTACATATATATCCTAGCTGGTGCAGGAGCTCTGTTTTCATTAAACAGGCTGTACATGTTCTTGATGATACAGAGCACATACACACACACAAGTAGTTTAGAGTGGCTTGGCATTGTCAGTATTTCATAGATTTCTTCTATTAAATTTTTGGTGTTTACTCATTTTAACATTCTTTGCTTTTTCATTTGGATCTATTCATACATACCTATATTAGGCAGGGAAAAATACATATCACTGATCTAGTCATGACATGAGTCACAAGAGAGAAGACATTCAATGTGTCTGAGTGTGTGCATGCACAGAGAAGCTTGCAAAGCTCAAAGCCAACATGGGAGAAAAGTACTTAATACCGAGTGTTAACCAATAATCCTACAGAAGTAGAAGGAATTATTACTAGGTATGCAAATGTCCAGATTTTTGGCCAGATGTACAGACTTCTCAACAGCCCTTGTCCAAATTTTCAATGTCTGCCGCTTGAGACATATAAACAACAGACAAATGAAAATGCAAGAAATACAGTTTTCTAGAGCTAAAAAGCAGAGCAGTAAATTTGTGACTGAAGAAGTAATAAAGGAAAATGTTCGGAAAATAACAAAAAAAAAAATGTTACTTCCAATAATTGATAAAATAAGTTCAGAAAAATAAAAAAAAGATACATTATTTCTCTTCTTCAAACTAACAGCAAATGTTTACTAAAATCAGTGAAATAATTAATGGCTAGTTGTGGAAGGCATGCCTCTCAAATGTTCAGAATTTTGCATAACATCCCAGATTTTGCCTCAGATTGTTGTCCTATCCTTTGTAGAATTCTGGACTTTCTATTAATTCACTGAAGATTGCAGTCAGCACCAAAGACTAGAACTTCTAACAAAGGGGGCATCCCCAACAGTGGGCAGTGCAGAGGTATTAAACTTCTGTAACACTGCATGAAAATGTTGGAAAGTGTGATTGACAAATGAATATGCAGATTTAGTAGAAAATAATATGTGAGATGAGCAGCTCCGATTCAGATCAGGATGCAACATAGCTGACCCAATGTTTGCAGTGAGACAAAGTGGAGAAGAAGCTAGAGTTGAGAGTCCAAATGGGCATTCCCAGACTTGGAGAAAGCATATGACATGGTCCTAAAAAAGCTTATTTGGCAGTCCTGCAATGAAGTACTGGAAACACTGGTAGAATTAGTGCAGGCTATGTACAGGGGCCTAATGATACAAGTATGAACAGTGTATGTCTCACACAGGAGTTTCTCAGTGGGAGTTGGGGTGCATCAGGGTTCAGCTCTGAGCCCATTGCTGTTCACACTGATTATACACTACATCAGCAAACAAGCTGTAGGGGACTGATTAACAAATCCACTGTATATACACGATTTGTTGTTACAAGCAGACACTGTATAGGAACTTCATCAAACAATAGGGGAATGGAATACAAAACTGAAGGCACATGGGACAAAATGGAGTACAGACCAGACAACTGTTATGACAGCAAATGGTGACAATCAAAGGAAGCCGAAAATTGAGGGAGAAGGGAAAATAGTGGAATAGGTTATCTGGGAGGGGTGGTAAAGGAGAACGGAAGTCTGAATGAGGAGGTGAAAGTTAATATCAGAGGGGCTGCACTCAATTGCCTGTTGTGTCAGTGGTAGCGTGTGACATAAGAATGCCAAAGAAGCTGAAAAGTAAGGTGTACAAAACTGGGTTGTGACCAGTACCAATGTATGGTAAAGAAACCTGGGCAATGAAAACTGAACAGTTGAGGAAGCTAGTGCTGATGGAGACAAAGTGCCTGAGACAGGTGTTAGGATGCACAATGGGACAGAGGTGAAGAAATGACAGCACAGCAGAATCCAAAGTCATTTAAATTGCAGAAAAGGTCAAAGAGAACTGATTATGGTGTTTGGGCATGTACAGAAAAGCAGAAGGTGATTTGTTGAAGAAGATATGGAGGAGACAGGAAAAAGGAAAGAGGAAACCAGGACATCCAGCAAAGAGATGGATGGACTGTGAAAGAGAAGCCTGTGAAAGTCGAGCATGATGTTCACAGAATGTACGAATATGACACTAAATGAAGGCAGGTGGCAACAGTTCATGAGACATCTCAATTCAAATGGAGAGATGACAAATCAGCAAGCTAAGGAGAGCAGTATTGCTGGAATTCAATTCATTCTCAAATATTGGCGAGTATCTTCATGAGGTGGACCCTGTTTTTCACAAAATCTCAACAAAACAACACGGATATGTAGTCTGTAATTTATATGCACAAGACCCAGGATAACAAAGTGCCCAATCCTAGTAGGTGCACCGGTGTCAGGACTGGAAAAAATGACAGTGTAGAATCCTCAAGACATGGAAACATTTCTACAATGGGTCTAGGCCACGCTCAGGGGGGATGGTTCTCCCTGCTGTAGAAAGAAGTAATCCTCCACAAAAATGACAAAAACCTGATAGGCCAAAAAAGAGCCATAAAGATGCTAGAGTGAACTAATGAAGATAAGAAAGAAATGATGTATTTCTACTATTATGCAAGAAGCCCAGAATTTCCAGACAGAAGACATACAAAAAGATTAACAAAAAAATTACAGGAAAGAAAAATACTTGCACAAAAAAAAACTGTCAGAAGCTTCCAATAAAAAATATGTTAATACAACAGATTTATGAAAAATATTATATAGACCAATGAAACCTTGGGCTGTTTGGAAAAAGAAGTGACCAACGAAATGCAACAATATAAAGAACAAAAATCTAGAGATTTTTTGAAAGGTATAAAAAAAGAAATATGGACATGGGATAGAAAGATAGATCTGATATGGTGTAGAGAGATCTGCTTTGGTACAATATGTATGCAAAGGAGAAAGCCAAATTAATCAGTACAAAAAAAGGAGCCCCAAAAACATTTAAACAGAAATACAGGCAAAGCATTCAGACATGGAAAATTTCACAATACAAAAAATAAGTGCACAAAGATGGATAGTAGAACAGAAGATGAAGAAAGCAGAGGTTAAAAATAGAAACTGAAGTTATGGAATACCTACAAATTAAAGGATTTAGTATAGAAAGTCTAACACAGGTTATATCGCAGCATGATGGAACAAGCCCCCCCAAGTAAGGAGAAACAGGAAGAGCAAGAGACATCTGAAGAAATATGGACATGGGGAAAAAAGACATTTAATGTGGTGTAATATTTATATGCAAAGGAGAAAGCAACACTAATACAAAAAAAAAAGAGCAGCACTAAGGATATTCAAAAATTAATACAAGCAAAAGCATCCAGATGTGGTAAATTGTACAGTACAAAAAATAAGAAAGCAAACAGGAAAAGAGGATCAGTTATGGAGAAGTTAAAGAAATAGAAACAGAGGTTATGGATTACCTGAAAAGTGAAGGATTTAGTGTAGAAAATCTAACTTTGATAACATCATAGCAAGAAAGAGCAACGGATCCCCAAATTAAGGAGAAATCACTGGAGTGGGAAACATCTAATTAGTTGCCATATGAAGATACTTTGGAGCCTTCCATAGGAAACAAGTACAAAAGTTTAATTGGATTTTATAGCAAGGGAAGGGACAGGAAATTGTAGCAACTCTCTCTCAATGTGGAGTGATGTAGGCCAGTGAGTTCCCATATGAAAGAGCAACGGATGACAGGTTGAAAATGCAATCTCTCCCATTTTTTCTTTAAATTACTTCAAGGTAGTAGGTCTTTGCTTTTCCATAATCACATTTAATACTTGTTGGTAGTAGCTTGCAGCCACACATTTAAACACTTTGATAATACTGATGCCAAGTATGAAGAGGTGAAGACGCCAGGCCACCAGGGTACCACGCTTCTGAAGGAACGGATGAGACAGATCTTTCTTGCTTCTGAGGCTTCAGACCAAAAATACAAAGGTAAAAGCCATGGAGGCCAAAAATATGGCCAATCTGGAGCTATCAAGTCATCATGGCCTCTTGTCTACACCACCCCTAAACCTTTGGAAGGTTTGGCAGAGGTGAGTTTAATAGCACGTGGATGTCTGTGACTGAACAACAAGAGCGAACATTTAACTGCTGTGTGATGAAACAAAATTGTGTCTTTCACTTTGGCAGTATGTGGTTTGTAGAATCCTGAGCGAACAGATCTAGGAGGCTGGTGTATCAAGGCCCTATCCAATGGGACAAATACATAGAAAAACAGCTCCACAAAGATCCAGGATCACTGAAGATCCAGATGTGCTTGTCTTAATGCTAGTTCTAAGCTTAGCTTAGAAATGTTGCAAAAGAAGAGTGCCCAGCTGAAGAAATGTCTGATCCCAGTTGGACATTGCTTTATGATATACCAACAAATCATTGCCAGCCTTGCTGCCAATGATACCAGAAATGACAGTTGTTGTGTCAGGCCAAACCACATTAAAGCAGTGTGGAAAAGCAAGCTTGCCCCTGCGAACTTAATGCAAAAAATGAAAACAACAACTGCAATATGTTGATATGTAGGCCCTTTATGGGCTAAATATTAACACTGCTATGTATTTTAGATCCATTTAGAAAAATCTCTTCCTTTATTTCGGAGGACATCATAATTAATGTTAAATCTGTCACAAGTTAGCATAAATTAGAAATTCCCTTGGGGCCAAGAGATTCTTAGGCCAAAACAAAAAACTATCTCGCGTTGAAAATCAATTTGAATCCTCACTACCAAAGGCTGCAGATGCTGTGCAACCCTGAAAAGCAGATACCCCAAACACAGAAAAGCAGTCATCATGGACAGCAGAATCACCAAGCATTAAAGAAAGGCACCACCACTGTAGAGAAAGTTGAACCAACACAGATTAGGATCTCTTTTGCGAGGGTTGATGGAAAAAGCCCATCTTCTTTCTTTTTGTTTGTCGGGCTTAAAAGGCCATCTCTGGGAAAACAATGGTGGGCTGGTCAATTAAGTAAGCAGCTTGCTTTAAGCTAAGACTGGACTTTATTTATATAACATCCTACATTAGGTAGCTCTGGAGAGTGGCTAACATATTCACAGAAATGTAGAGGTCTCTTCTTGTAGAAATAGATAATGCAAAAAGAAAGTCAAGTCCATTTTCCTTTGAATGCCTCCTAGCTCTAAGTAAGCTATCACTTCTAAGAACACCTAAAGGTGGTCTGAACTCCCTGATAATGATAAGCCAATACAAATGGACAGAAATGCTAATGAGTGAGATGAAAGCTTGCAACTTAGCATACCCTTCTCCTGATAGCCTTACAGGCACATCAAGGTAGGCCTCAAAGGTCAAAAGTTACCGCAGTGATCTTTGCCCAGCAGAGTAAACTTGCGTTGTAACTATGACATCTTGATCAAAATCATCCTTGGCTTGTCTTGTCTGACTTTTAATAGCACCTTGTCTCTGTGAGGCCTTAGGAAGAGAACATAACATGAAGGTTTTCACACTTAAAGACAGACTGGGAGGGGCTGGCTGAATATTGGTAACCTCCCCCCAAGCCTTTTTTGCTTGTGAGTGGGTTCGGAGAAGTTGCCAGGAACGTCTGGCATGCCTTCAAAAGGCAACTGTGTCAACAAAAAAAACCTGTAACGTCAGTTTCTGCGGGGACACCATCTTGTCTTGATCTCAAAATCCTTCTTTTCTTTTCTGTGCAACAGTCTTCCTCCTTGCCTGAAGAGTTAGTTGAATCTACTGGCAGCTGAAAGGCAAATCATTGCTTCTGGAGGACTGAGGATACTGATGTTCCCCTTGCAGAAGTCTGTGCAGGTGAACTCCTGTGTTTCTGTTAAAAGAAAACACTGCCCTCTGAAAACTAACTCCTTTAGACCCTAGACTGGGAACTGGACTGCTAACATCTCCCCACCCCAGCAGGCCAATTTCTACTAAACTTGGTTGGCTGCACCTGTAAAAATCTTTTAAGGATTGGCTCCCACTAGCTTTTGAGGCATCTTTCTTTAAATCATCCACATCAGAATCAGAATAAGGAGGATATCCAGCAAGCTTCAGCGCCAGAAGAGGAAGACAGAACACTGTTCAAAAAAATCAAACGTTCCTGTTCACTCCCAGGGCCTCTATTGGGGCCAGGAGGGGCATAGAACCTCTAATCATAATAATCCACCATAATAATCATTTTCTTTTTGTACAGAACCCGAAATGCTAGGAAGCCCCACTGAAGCATGCTAGGAGCCACCGGCCTACCTCTCAAAGTCTTTGGGAACAGAAGGAGAGGCTCTAACTACCTTGGGAAGAGAGAGAAGAAGTTACCTGAGAAAAGCCCCAGCTGGGCCCCCCTCCCTGAGAGGCACATCCTGTAAACAGTAAAGTTTCTGCCTGAGACTAAGAACATCTGAAGAGAATGTGACACAGGTACATGCTCTGGAACTTTGGGTAGAATGCCCACAGATAATGCAGAACAAAATGATCTAAGAGAAGAGTTACTTGATTTAATAGAGATGGCCAGACATATTAATCTCAATGAAAGAAATAAGACTCAATAAAACCCCAAAAGTTAGAAATCTGACAAAAAAATGAACACCGTAATTAGGACTGTTCACAGAAATTCATGCGATATAACAGAAGTAAATAATATACATTTCTCTCCAGCAAAATTAGTAACGGATACACTTACCACAAAAAAAAAACAGGGCAGTAAGGGAAAGGAAGGGGAGAAATCAAATGCCATCATGGAAGTATTGAATGGAGAAAACTATAAAAGAAATAAAGCAAGAAGTGTCACTGTTAGAAGAGTACAGAAGAGGGAACAGATCAACAAAAATACTCAGAAAGATGGACATAAAAGTAATGTGTAGTATCAGAACAGATCAGGATCTATTGTGCACTACTGCAAATAATAAACTAAAAACATCACCATAGGCAGAAAAAAACTTAGAAGATATGCTTATAAATATAAAGGAAAAGTACAAAATGAGCAATTTGACCCAAAAAAGTTTTATAGAGAATTGGGAAACAAGGCAAAAGGAATTGAAACACCACCAAAAAGAAGAGAAACATCTACGAAGATCCTGTGGAACACAAAGATATTGAATGGATAGAAGTAAAAGAAAGAATATGAAGTTCAAATGTACAGGATATGAAATAGGATGAAGTAACAGTCAGAGAGACTGAAACAAAGTTAAGAAAAGCCTCTAATTGGAAAATTCCAGGCCCAGATGCCATACCTAACTTATGACTAAAAGTATAAACATCTTTACATGAAGATTTAGCCATGAATAAGAACTATTTATATGCGCACCTTGAACAGACACCAGCCTGGTTAACAACAGGAAAAACAGTGCTCCTACTCAAGAGCGAACCTGCAAGCTATCCTAAAAACTATAGACTAACAGCTTACTTTCTGAGAACATATAAACTATACACTCACTGGCATTGATGCAGACAGAGTTTATAGTCATTTAGAAGAAAACTCAATCATGGCAATAGAACAAAAGGGTAACAAAAGAAAGTCATGGAACAAAGGATCATTTGTGGTTAAAGTCATAATGAAGAACTGTAAAAAGGGGAAGAATCTTAGTATGGCACAGATAGACTACAAAAAAGCATTTGACAGTATCTCACACTCATGGATAAAACAGTGCTTAAAAATCTATAAGATACACACTACACTGATTGATTCCATTACAGTGACCATTAAACAGTGGCAAACCACTTTGTAGTTAAACCGGGAAAAAGGACAAATTATTATTCCAGAGATAAAAATTCAAAGTGGAATATTCCAGGGTGACTCTGCTGTTTTGTCTTGCTCTTAACTCATTAAGCTACCTACTTAACATATTAGGCCATGGCTACAATTTGGCTCCCAGAAAACAACAAAGTGTAAAGCCTTCTCATCATCTTTTTGTGGATGATTTAAAACTGTATCGTTTATCACTAAAATCACAACTACAAGTGGTCAAAACTATTTCAGATGATATATGAATGTCAATGTCAATGTCAATGGCAACCTTTAAAGCAGGAAAGCTGCAGCACCAAGAAAACATCAGTCTGGGACATGAATATGATAAAAAAGAACTTGAGGAAGAGGGAGTGTATAAATATTTGGAAACTGATGAAGGATCAACAATAAAACATGAAAAATGCAAATAAAACTTAGTAAGGAATATTTTAGAAGACTAAATTTAATACTAAAATCAGCGCTGACATCTAGGAACAAAGTTCAAGCTATAAACCAATTTTCTCTTCCTGTCCTAACTTAGAGTTTTGGAGTGATTGGCTGGCTCCAAAAAGAGTTTGATCGGTTGTATCGGGAAACAAGAAGGATGCTTCATGCTTATCAAATGACTTATGAAAATCAATGCATACCAAGACTATACATTTATTGCCCGTTCTGAAGGATGTATGGGCCTTCTCGAAACTGATTACATGTATATATCTGCAATCATAGGGCTGCATACTTATCTGTTGACCTCACAAGACCCAAATGTAGTGAACGTTATGAGGAGACTTAAGTCTAAGCTGACTTTCCTGCCTAGTTTAGCAGAAGCATATCAGTGCCAAGTGGGAATGGAAATCAAACCAAAGGTAAATAAAAATCAGGCAGCAACTTAATGTGCCAAAAAACAAAAGAAAGAACATAAGGTGAAGGATCAGATGAGAAGGCAAGAAATGTGGAAATGCATAAATATAGTTGTAAATATAGAAAACCCTTGGAACAACCTCATGTTGATCAGGATCGAATGCAGGAATGGTTAAGGAGAGGTGAATTTAAAGCAAAAGACGAAAGGTTAATATTGGTGGCCCAAGATATTGGACATGTTGGTTTACAAAGCCCATTGGACATGTGGGAGAAACAGAAAACTGGTTTTGTAAAACAGAATTGTTAACAGTCGCACACCTTGTTTCTGGCTGTGGTATACTACTAATGGCAGAATGACTGTATACTGAAAGGCATAATAATGTGGCAAGACTGTTGCATTGAGGATTGTGGAAGCAATATAATACTGAAGCAGCTGAAAAACATTGGAAACATGAGCCACAAAGCATTATAGAAAATGAAGTTTATATCACATGGGATCACTCATTACCAACAGTTCAAAAAACAGATGCAAGAAAACCAGCTACAGTCCATGAAAAGAAAAAAGTAGCACTAATCATTGAAATTGCTACATCCAGTGACTACAATGTCTTACACACAGAGAGACACAAAGTCATAAAATACCAGGATTTGTAAAAATGAGGACAATGTGGAAAAAGGGTACCCAGACAGTTAAATTGTAGTAGAAGCAACAGGTCTTATAAAAAAATAATTTACAATTGTACTTGGATATGTTACCAATACATGTAACTACGTATGAACTGTAGGAGTCAATTCTGGGCACACTGCGGGTGTGGCAAAAAGCACTTCTGGCTAACATCAAAGATTGAGACAATACGAAGTTCATGAACTTTATCGTACTTTGAACTTTAGGAATGGGGTCTATTCCTGTCATGGTATTAGAAACCCAATAGACTTGGACACATTAAAAGAAAGGTAAAACTGACGAAAGTGGGGTGAAGATGATTATTAGAATTTCATACTTCCCTATTGTTCAAAAAATGCATGTTGATGCAAAATCTGTTATTCTATTAACTTTTTGAGTGAATTAGGCTAACATTTAAAAACTGTCCTTGATTTTGGGTCTTTGCCTACTCAATATTTTTGGCTTGGTCCAGAATTACTGAGCAAAGAAGTTGAGAAGTATAACTGAAGGAAATAATTATGTTTTTTTTTCCCTTGAAAGTTTGGATCTAAATGTCTAGATGAAAATATTACTTAACGAATTATCATGTGTTGACTGGGTTAGTCCCACTAGACTAGTGGCCTCTTTTCAGGGAGGACTTGAAGTGGTATTTCTACTACTAGGGGAAATTTGGCCAGATCATGGAGGAACTTCCCTTTTTCTTTTCAATATGTGTCATGAAATCTTTTACACCTACCAGAGCTACCAACCTAAGCAAATGAAACCTCGGTTTAATGTCATCTAAAAGACAACACATTCAGGACTGCTAACTCCACTAATGTTTCAATGCAATGTCAGCAATCCAATCACCTGGAATGGGAATAGAACACACAGCCTTCTAGTCTTCCCACACCAAAGGTGAGTGTGCTACCTGTTGCGCCACTGACCCTGCTAAAGTGTGGTGGAAGGCAAATGATTTTAAGGACACTTATGCATACATTAATCAGTGCTTACATGAGTGTAACTGCATTTTGTGTTCACATCATTATAAAGAAGATAATCTTTTTTTTAATCTGAAACAACCCTTTAGTATTGTTTCATTAGGCTACTTTTACCCTCCTGATTCATCTGTACACTCTTCAGATCTCTTTCTTGGTCTACAGTTCTAAGTTAATTTCAATAACATTTTCAGGAAAAAAAAGACAATACAAAATAACTTGGACAAAAGCTTATTTTCACACCAACTAGGACTATTGTAATTTAAAAAGTTTCATGAGAAGGCAAAGCAGGAGCAGAGCACCATACAAAGATGAGCTGTACAGTGGCTTCAGGAGCTCCACATAGTGCCACAGCGAGGAAGATGTTGCTGACCTTAACAGTAGCAGTAGGACAGGCAGGCAAGGGTTAAATACATCTTCATGAGGCTTAGGGCAGTAGTTAAAACTGGCTATAAGAACTTAAAGCTGATAGTTTCTAACTCACTGATCTGCTGAAACACAGGCTGTTCCAGATTACTGATTAAAAGCGCATCCTGAGCTGATTTATTAATTTCAGAGTCAAATGAGGGCAGAATGATAACAGTATTTATTACTGTGTTGTCCTTACCTGTGGTGCAGAGCTAGCATTTCACTGAAAGCCACCGCTGTCTGATGAAAACCAAAACCACAAAGTCAACAGTGACCTCGGATGTAGAGACTTAATTTGACAGTATAAGTGATGTCATGATTTATTGGTCCAAGTGGAAGAAGTAAACAGAAAAAAAAGTTGGTGGGGATCCAATGATCTTGGGGACTGGCCAGAGTATAAACACTTATGCATCACCCCCCAGACATGTCAACTGTACCACAGGAAAAATGATAAACAGTGTAGAAGGAGCTTCTAAGGCTAAACTCAAACTGAAGCATTTAAAACATCCACAGTCAAAAGGATCAGCTTTAAACAGAGCATCTGCACTGACTGATTCTACTCGTACTAAGAAACAAAATTACATCTAAATTTGTATTGCCAGTGACTTCTTAGGCCTTTTAAGGCCTTTGCTGAGATGAGTCAGGATTCAGAATAAAGCACTATGAAGCAATAGTTTAGGCATTTTTCTTCCAGCCAGAAAATACCACCAAACAAAAGTATCCATGAAGGGTTAAAAGAAAACTGAAAATAAAAAAAAAAAAAAACATTTTAACAGCTTAATACAAATGAATAATTTTTCATTTTAGTTTTCATATGATTTTTCCTCTTGCAACCTACAGATATACTGACAATCACAGAAATGTAATAACAGATGCCTGATAACAAAACACCACTGAAACCACAAGTCTTTCACTATTCCTTAAACAAGTTCTACACCTTTAAAAGGTTTGAAATTTGTTTATTACTGTCGAATGTAAACCCCTACTATTTCAAAGATGCATTTCAAAAATTATTAAGTTAAGCTGCTTGAAAATTACCATGTACTGCAACTTCTCATTTTACAAAACAACACAATAATCTTCACGCAGAACAAGAATGCCCTACTTCTGCTGAGGCTGTAGTTTTTCCTGCAGTGGACTTCAAGGGTCTCAAGAAGCCCTCGCTATCTATTTTAGTACAGCTGTTTTGTTAAGAACTATTTTTTCTGTTTATATAATAAAAAAATAGCATTCAAAGGCAATCACTACAAGCACAGCAATCAAACTAAGCCAGAGGGACTTTACTTGAAGATGAATCGCTCAACTAAACGCTGATTAAATATACTCAAACATGTCATTCTTTATTTCAGAGACAACAGCTTTATGTTTACATGACACACATGTCACTGCAAAACCACTGCACTCATCTGTACATCAGGATACGCGCACCTCTGAGTTGAATTAAAGGCCACAGTTGATGTGGCAATAAGACATTATGAAGCAGAAGATTCAACAGCAAAATATTAAAACTGTTAAAGAGTTGGGCTATATTTGCTAAGAGTAAATGGTGCCTTATACCTTTGATTACTTTCAAAAATATGTGTTTCAACAGCAAAATACTGAACAATGAAAAAGGCTAGATTTACTGAACGCAAATGGTGAACAGATGAAAAGTTTTGATTACTTTCAGTAATGCCTAGCAATATTCTCAACATATTCTTGGGATGACCAGAGGTTAAAACCAAAAAGGAGCGACACTGAAAGCGTGTTGTATGAAATCTCATTTTACTGTAACAAATACATTTTTCTGTCACATGCTTTCATGCAAAGAATGGTACTATGAACAACAGACACTGCCATAAATGAATACAGGAAAAACTTTTAAATAACTCATCAACTTCTGAATGTGTCCTACCAGAAAATAGGAGCAAATGACTTTCTGAAGCAAACAAAGGCTGTGGGATTGCAAAAGACTAGGAAAAGAGTGGTCGTTCTCCCCATCGTGGCAAGGAATCAGTAATGATTTACTCCATTTCTGTTTGTGCAATAGTCTCACTATATCATTCTGAGCATTCAAACAGGACTTTCATATTCCCATGGTTTCCCTACTGAGAGGAGAAAGATGCATCTTTTTGTTGTTTTTGGTAGTATATCATTTTTTTATGAGGATGTCTGCACAGCATACAGAGCTGTTTCATCCTGAACCTGATTACATGAAGGAAAAACTATTTTGTGTAATTTTCACTGAAAACTGACTGCTAATGGACCCCCTATTAATGCAATAATGCATCTAGTGCGAGAGGATTCTCAGAAAGAAATAGAAATAATCTCCAAGAAAAATGATAACAAACACTCATAAATAAAAGGGACTTTGACATCAGGATCCTTTAAGCTCTGAACTTCCACTAAACACAATCGTTTCTACAGTAAATGTGCTTAGGCTAAAAACAATGTACAACGATCTAGACAACTGCTCAAATGGATTACTTTCTCTGCTGTGGCAAGTACGTCTTGATATTTATACCTCTTAAAAGGTAACTGTAAATTAGATTATGGGACTTGCCTCTGTGGCATAGAAGGCTGCAGTCCTGTCTTCCAAACCAGTCAATAAGAGTTTGAGTAGCGGCTCAGGCACTGGAGGAGCTGGGCCAAAGGGGGATGGAATGAGTGGCTAACATCAGTTCACCCATCTTAGGGGAGCCAGGTGGTAGCTGCGTGTCTTCTAAGTTGTCTGTAGGTTGCATTTAGAATGGCAACATGGGACTAGCGAATAATCAGGCTGGCATCCAGTCCAGTGATGCCCAAGACATCATCCTTGACTACCAACTTAGGGATCTGCCCAGATTTCAAAAAAATCCTCACCCCTGCCACTTGTATGAGCTCACCTACCAGCTCTTACTGCTCTTAAAGAGGGAATGCCAGCCTTATAGGAAGCAGTCTGGCAGTTAGCATAGAGGATTAATGCTCCAAACTGTTAATGAGCTGCTTTCTATAACCAAAGGGTAAAAGACTACTTTCCTTCCACCTCCATTTGCCTACTGTATCACTCTGATCAAGTCACTTAACCAGACAGTATGCCCAGGATCACCCAGTGAAAAAGGGAAAGTGACACATGTCAAGTGGGCATGCCCAGTTTGTGTATAAAAAGTAGTCCACAAGGCAGTTCCCTCCCTAGAGAGGGAAGGCCTGTGTACAGGGTCACAGAAAGACTGTATTCAAACAAGTAAGGAACTTGGGACCATCAGTTTTCCAGGTAGCAGACTGCCAGGTTGTTCCCTCCCTGAAGACGGAGGGGTGACATGCAGGGTCACAGCAGGATTAGGTTAGGCCCCTTCCTAGCTAAGTGAGAATATGAGCAGGCAGCAGCAGCTAGTGCTTAGCAGACAAAAAAAATTAACAAATAAAAAACTTGAGTCTGGGATATGGTGCATCACCATAATCAGACAAAGCAGATGCTCTCTAAAGCTGGATACAAAACAATAAAAGGCAAAAGCACTGACCAGGTTAACATGAATCCTGGACCCCTGACTTTATGCGTTATGCACTGAGAACTGCAAAGGACTCAATAAAGATGAACACAGACAGTAAGAATTTTAAGCACATAATTTTTAATATACTTTTTGCCTAGAGGGAAAAATCAAACAGTTATGGTAGTCTGGATGCATTTATGCAGGTATACTGCCATGTCACAGGCCAGCCTTTCTCACTGGTTAAGGAGTATTCTAAAAGACAATTTTGGTTTCTGCCATTTTGTCTGAGAAGTCTAAGATCCAATACAGGATGCATTTTCCCACTTTTCTGGGTACCAAGACGGCAGAGCAGATGATTTTTGTCAAAACACGGTAATGGGTACAGTCATCCTAATGTGTACAAACAGAATAGTTGGCCCAATAAGAAGAGATGCAATGTTGGAAAATCTGTTGTCTGTGTGGCCGGATAATCTGTATGAATACTATGAAATATGTGGGGAATATCTCTCCATGAGTACATAGTTTCTTTATACCTTGAGGTAATCACTTCCCCTAGTTTAAAAAGGAAAAAATACATTATTAGATGGAACAGTCTTCTAAGGGCTGTACAGACAGATCTGTGGCTCAACATACAAGCAGACAAACCTTGGATCTGGGCACATGTGTAATACATATTTTTTCTTAAATTTACAAGAAGTTATCTGTCAACTCCTTTCCTTGGACCTCAAAAGAAGCTGAAGTCTGATGAAGGGTCTTCTTTGTTAAAAACAAGTGAGCAGAAGGGCTGGCAGGTTGAACAAATGCCTTAATCATATCACATTTCCTATCAATCCTGTTCCACCTGCTGCTCAATCAGACAACCCCATTAAAGGAAATATGTATAACCTCACGCTGGGTGTCACATGTGAATTTAGAAACACATGGCCAAGCAGATTTTATGCAAAGACTACTGTGTGGAACTTCAGGTGCATTATACACAACTGTTCTAAGTACAATTTTTCAAATCACAAGCAAGTCCAGACTGACAAAACCCAGTATCATCAAATCTGATTAATACAAATGCCACTGTAATCATTTACTTCTCAGGTGCAACAGTCTCCGAGTAAACTGCATACATGTTATAGATGTGCGAGTCCCATCCCCATAGCCAGTCTGAAAAGGCCTACTCCTCTCTAGAACAAAACATTTCTGAGATAGTCCAAAACAAGTCGAGTGTTTATTGTCAGATGTTACAGTGTGCAAACATAGTAGGATGATAAGACGGTCGTTTCTCGTGGGCATGCATACAACTTTGTAACCACATATTGCCCTGCACAATGCTAATCCTCTCCACACCGTGCAGCAGATTTATAAATAAATGGCCACAGAGTCCTGCTTGCCCTAGGAGTTAAAAAAACATTAAAAAGTTTTGGGATACGAAGATATAAAACCTTTCTTTGGGTCACTTGCTTTTTCTCTCTGCTAGCTTTTAATAGCTCTAAGCTATTATAAAGCTACTATTTACAAAGTAAATGTTCTAGTAATTGGGTGTCAAATGGAGGTTTTAAATGTTTTTATTTCCACACATGCAAGCAAGAACTCAGTCTTCAGACCCAGTCTATAAATAAAACCATCATTATTCAGCAAAAAAAAAAAAAAATAACATTATCTATGCTAACATGAGTGGGTGTCATTTTGTAAATTCCATGTTGTACATCAGACATTACATAATACAAATACAGAATGACAGTAGTAATTTATGCAATTTGCATCCTATCTAATCCAAACATATCACAACATTTATTTTGTGGAAATCAGTTGAAATGAATAGCAAGAACAGTGATCTAAATATATATCTCTCATTCAAAAAAGATAGACTGAAAGACATATGTACATATATTTATGTCACAGATTACAATATATATCTATTCTCCTGTACCCAAGACTATCATACACCAGGCAGAACACAGCCTCACCTAAACGTTAGATGATACTGAGAGAATTTGTTCATCTGTTGTTCCCTTTTCCACCTTCCTCCCTTAAAGATATAATTTTCAAGGTGTTATGAAATTTTTGGGACTACATTCACCAAGAAGTGTGGTATTCATATTAAGAAACTCATACACTCCCTAGTGAGAAAGAATAAAAAGCCTTATCTCAGATATAAACCCAGGTACTTACGAAACCAACTACACAACCAAATGTTTATCAAATACAGTTGTCATATGTCTGTCCATAAACTCCTTGACCATAAGCACATTAAACTTTCTCAGTGCAACACCTGGTCATTACACAATTTATCATCTGGTACTGTTATCAAGAATGCAGTCTGCATGTTTTGTGCTGCAAACACAGCTAACTGAGACAGAATTAACTTCTCAGTTAGGAATTTAAATAATGTCTCTCAAAATACCACTCTAGTTAACACTACCAGGTGGACACCAGTGAGATTGGTGAGACCTACCTGTGCAGAGGTACTTTAAATTTTCTTAGTACAGGAGGGAGGATACTTGTTCAAAAATGAACACCAAAAATGGAAGTCATGCAAGCAGATATATGTAACTTTGCTTTTTTTTGGCACATTCTAGAAATGCACTGTGCGATAATGGACAGCCAGGGCTGTAATTGAAGCAATGCATGTGTGATGTGAAAATTCCTACGATTCAAAGGCACAGGACAGCATAAGACATTGGTAGCTGACTTATTTTCTTTTAGAATAATGACAGTTGTTTTACATCACAAAAATACAGTTTTATTCATCATATAAGATAATGCATCATTTGTGGTATCTGGAAATACCGATTACCATTCAATAACTGCTATTAGCAGGAAATTTTGAAAAACAAGCCAGAGACTAGAATGTTAGGAAAGATTATAAATTCACACTGCAAAAGCAGATAATGTGGTAGTGTAATGGCCACCAGTGGCAGATATATCTGTTTACGTTAATCTGCCCCACTTCAGTACTAGCTGAAATAAATTAATTTTATTGTTTATGGGACACTACTCTAATAACTAGAATTTGAAGGTGAAAGTTTGCATATCAATGGCTACGATCCAATTAAGAGGTCCTTAGAAGACCTTTATATGTGCATAGAAAACTGCTGTTGTTCTAAAGATGGACAACCAGAATGTGAAATCCAACACTTCAGGCGTGTCTTTCACCAATATGTTTTATTTAATACATTTGTATCTGGACTGCTAAACAGTTTATCTGACTGAATCTCCTCTCCCTCACATCTTCTAAACTGCAGTAAGTACTGACAAGGTCATATGTTCTAATACAGTGCCTTAAAACCCAGCAGGAGACAGAAAACTAATACAACCTGAGACCCACGGTGGTGGTGCTGCGGTAGCATTGTCGCCTCACAGTAAGACGCTGTCCTGTTCGATTCTCAGCTAGAGCGTCTTCTGCGTGGAGACATGCGTGAATGGGCATACCTTCGTTGAAGGTTGTGCATCAGGGCTGGTAACTCGGCATGTAAAAATCAACTACCAATCATTAGCGGACCGGAGTTCTGCTGTGGCGACCCCTAACCGGGAAAAGCTGAAAGACACAACAACAACCAAACTCAAGTCACTCTGCCTTGGCGATGCACTAACAATGCTAGCATTAATATGGTGACTAATGGCGTAAGACAATACCTCTCCTGGGCATAACTATCAGCAAGATCCTGTGAGGTAATTCTGGGGCATGCATCCAACAGGGCAAAGCAAAAAGAGTGTGCCCTCTTCTGCTGGTATACGGCAGCAACTGATGCAAGACCATATGTGTAAAGTATAAACTGTGCCTTCTTGGCCAGACTCATGCTGAAGTAGCGTTAGCTCTACTACCTCTGTCAAATGTCACTGAAGACTCGAAAGCCAGCCATAGTTATAAGGGACTGGACAGTACAAAATTAATATTAAATCCTTAACGAAAGCCGCCTTCTCAGTGGAGTAAGTCAGGCAGTTGTTACAGTAGTCAGAACGAGACAGCTACAATGAGAAGCTGGTGGGATACTGACTCTGACATGTGTATACCCTGGAAAGGAGGTCAAGGAAACAAAAATCAACTACTAGTACAATACCATCCGTCCCATCACAGGCTTGCAATGACTAAAGGGCTGCAGGCTCTATCCAGAGCTGCAGAGAAAGCTGCAGACAACAGCACATAAACGAGACTCTAAGCAGCTCTAATCTACTACTTAAAGCACCAAATAACTTAGGCAACTGGCTTAAACCTTTTACTTCCCATCATCAGTTAAATAACTTGCACACCCTTCTATATTTGGGAAATCAATAGCTACCAACACAGGCATGTAAACCATTAAGTACTACATAACCAGACAGTTTGAGGACAGAAGCAGAAATGGATAAGCCACATACTGAAACCAATAGAGCACAGAAAGAATAACCGAAAAGGTACCTTCAAGTTACAAAGATGCAATGAAGGTATGCATCTCAACCTCTTAAGACAAGAAATCTGGACAAAGTACCAAAAATAGGGTCAAATTTTAAATAGTGCTCTTATTAACTTAGAATAATACAATAAAAGAGTTTGCATTAGCATGCACTTTCTAAAAGCTATGAAGTCTGAAAATTATTTAGTGACTTCAGCCCTCAAGATTTATCAGAAAACCACAGATTTTATGAGGAACATACTATAAATATGAGGCAAAAATCTGGACAGTTAAGATGTATGAATGAAGGATAATTAAAAATATATATATCTTCCTGAATATAATCACTTGGCATTTAACTCATAAAATTACACTTCTATTACACAAATAATCACATATTTTGACAATGACTGCTAACTCCTTCAGATAGAATCATTAAAACAATGAGTACCCAAGGTCACACAGAAAAAACAATCAGTAGAAACTAAAAGAAAAATTCGGCCGAGCTAGACTTTATACTGTGTGATTCCTTGAAACCTCTTGCATTAGAGGTAACATGGGATATACGCAAATGACCCCTTAAGGACATCAAGTGTTTCAGCTATATGGCAGTTCAGAATGTCGATGACTTTTTCCTTTTAAGTCTGTTATAGGTTCATAGGTTCATACTAGGCTATCTGCCCTAGGGCATTTATAAGCCTAGCCAGAGTTGTGTGGCTTTCACCACCCCTTAGGTTGAAGAATACTATACCCATTAGTTTGCCGTGCCTCTGTCCAGCAGTGATACAGAGATGATCCCCGGGGTAAACCTACGATCTCCCATCCACTGGTCAAGATTCCTCTTGAACAGAGCCAGCGAGGTGCTCTGTCTCACATGGACCAGGATTCTGTTCCACAGCATGGAGAGTCTCTGGGTGATGAATCTGTCCCTCCAGCACGTCCTATTTATATCCGTGTTGAGGTTTAAGTCTCTTGCTCTTGTGGCTCTGGTGGATTTGGATTTTTTGAGGTGGAGCATGTCCATTAATTCCGGGTTGGACATGGCCTTGTATGTCAGGCACAGGTCACCTCTGAGCAGACGGTATGCGACTGAATAGAGCTGGAGTTTCTTCAGTCGGGCAGCATATGGCATATTTTTGAGCCCCTTTATCCTTTTGGTGAGGAACTTTTGGGGTCTTTCCAATTGCTGCAGGTGTCAGGTAAGATACATTCCGAATGGGGCATTGTACTCGATCATTGGTCTGATAAGTGAAGAGTACAGGGGAACAATGACCTCCCTTGATCTGGATGTGAATCCCTTCATAATCAGGTGGGCAATGTAGAAGGTCCTCCTAACCACTCTGGCAATGTGAGTGTCAAAAGAAAGGTTACTGTCAACTTGGGTCCCCAGGTCCCTGATAACCTCTTCTGTGCTTAATGGATTGTCACCTATGTGGTAACTTGGAGTTACCTTGTTTTACCAAAGGGTATGACTATACATTTTTGGCGTTTAGCTTAAGGCCATGGCTCTGGCACCAGTTATCCATTTCTATGAGACCTCTCTGAAGGATATCTGTGTCTGATGGATTTTCAACTATGGCCCAGTTTGCAGTCATCTGCAAACTTTGTCAGCCACAATCCTCCTATGTTTGCCTGCACTTCTGAAAAGTAGATGCCGAACAAGAGGGGGCCCAGGACTGAGCCCTGTGGGACACCGCTTGTGACCGGCTTGGAGTCTGACATGGCACCAGCAACTCTAACCCTGTGGGTTCTGTCCTTGAGCCAGTTTGCAACCCATCTTGTGACATACGGGTTTACATTTAAGCTGGTGAGCTTTTCTATGATACCTGACTGGGGTATTGTGTCGAAAGCTTTTGCAAGGTCAAGGTAGGCTGTGTGAACTGCCTTACCCTCATCAATGGCCTTGCTGACTGTTTCAAAAAAGTTGACCAAGTTCAAGAGGCATGATCTGCCCTTGACAAAGCCGAATTGGGTAGGATCCAATGTCTGTAGGTCCCCTATGTCTTTATTTATGAGTTCCATTATGATCCTCTCCATAGCTTTGCAGACCAGGCTTGTTAAGCTTATGGGGCGGTAATTACCAGGGTCCGTAGAAGCACCGCCTTTGTGGAGTGGGACCACAGCTGCCGTCACGCCACTCTTTGGAGTGCGTATCCTGTGGTAAGGCTAAGATTAAACAGCAGCCTTATGTGTGGGTTTAGTTCCTCATTGAGTTCGTGTAGCACACAGCCGGGGACACCATCCGGTCCCATTGATGCTGTGTTTTTAGCTTTAGAGAGAGTAGCTCTCACCTGGGCATTTGAGATGACTGGGAGGCTACACTCTGCTGGGATAGATATTTCTCCTTTTGGGGGGGAGGGAGGGGAGAAATTTTCACTGAACCTGTCTGCCAGTATGTTTACAATGTCTGTGGGTTCAGTGATTTTTGTATCATTCTGGACTAATTCTGAGCATATCTGGGAGTTTCCACACAGATTTCTAACATAGCTAAAGAAGGCCTTATGATTGTCTTTTGAGTCCTTGGCTATTTTTCTCTCAAAGTTGGCCTTGGATGATTTCATGAGTGATCGTAGTTTTTTACTAGTATTGATCAGAGATGTGTTCCCTTTTAGGGATTTTGCTCTATCTTGTAGTAGCTTTCTCCTCTTGTTGTAAAGTTTGTTTATGGCTGGGGTCCACCAGATCGGGCACTTGCCTTTGGTGGAAAGGGTCTTGATTTTATTTGGGATTGCTTGATCCATGCAATCCTGGAGGTGCTCGTAGAAAGCATTTGTAAGGGATTCAGCGGCGTGGGTTGTGGTTTCCAATTGCTCAGGGGCCTTGAAGGATACCACACCAGTCTTAAGAAGTGTGAAGTTGGCTTTTGAGAAGTTCTTCACTGTGGTCTTTTTTGTTGGGGTGGGGGGGGGATGTGGATCTCCAGTGAGATTAGTTTATGGTCTGATCTCACCAATGAGGGATATACTTCCGGTGTGGAGCATTTTGTCCCCATGTTTGTGATGATCAGGTCTAGTATATTTTCACCTCTTGTGGGAATGGTGACAAGTTGTTCCATAGCATTTGAGTTTATGAACTCCAGGAACCTTTGGGCTAGGGTATTGGGGCTTGAGTAATGTTCCCAGTCTATGTTTGGGTAGCTGAAGTCACCCAATATGATGGTGCTTGGAGAGACATTTATACTCTCCAGTGTCTTCAGGAAGGCTGTGTGGGGTTCCTGAGTTTGAGAGGGTGGCCTGTAACATGCTACAAACTGTAGAGCAGTTTTGCCTATGGTTAATTGCACCTGAATGGTCTCTGATGCTTCGTGAGTTGCCACCAGCCTGGAGGTGTGGGTATCCTTGATGAATATGGATACACCCCCTCCTTTTGTGGTACGGTCCGGGTTTTGGGCCCGGAACGCATGATATGAGGTAAAACCTGATAGTGCCGGGGTGCTCTCAGGAGCCTTGAACCAGGTTTCAGTCACAGCACAGACATCGATGTTCTCCATACTGAGGAGGGCTTTGAGGGCGTGCATCTTGAGATTTAGACTTCTGGCATTGAGCAGCATTACCCTTAGTTTTTTCCATTATTGTTTTCTAGGGCGGTGGGTTTAGAATTTGAGCCTTGTCTAAAAAAGGCACTATGGGGGTGGCAAGAGCCTTTGTCAATATCCGGAAACCCAGGGGTGACAGGTGCAAGCCGTCCCTTGTGAAGCAGCGTGGCTTGTCAAGCATGTCATTCCAGGCAGACAGACATTGGATCCCCTTAGAATGACACCAGAAATTAAGCCAATTATTAAAACTGATCATTTTGTCTCTGTATTGTGGCATCATTCTTGGTGAAGGTAGGATACTGCTCAGAGTCAGGGTCATACCAGCCTGAGCTACATAATCTGAGAGCTCCTTTATGTCTCTTTTCATGTAGTCCAGGGAGGTACGTCTCAGGTCATTCACACCGGCATGGACAATGACTGAGTCATACTTGTACTTGCTGTGGAGTGACCTGAGTGCTTGTGTTATGTGGTGGATTCTAGCGCCCGACAGGCAGCTTACTGTGACCCACTCCTTGTTCAGTCTGGTGAGTGGGGCGTCAGTGTGTCTGACTATGGAGTCACCTATGACAAGTGTGTCTGGCATTGTGTTTGGCCTTAAGGGCTGTGACTGATTTGCACACTGACTTTGTGATCTATGTGTTGCATGTGTTATGTCATGAGGTGGCAGTTGTTTGGGTGTCTGCCTTGGAGGCCTCTGCTGTTTTGGTAGATTCTTGATCAGTGCCTCCGAGTATGTCTTTGTGTGTTTATGTGTTTGATTTGTAGTTGTGATAGTTCTATGTGATAGCCAAACCCCACTAGCTGTGGACATGCATGTTTTGGCCTTCTTACGACCTCATCAGCACAGCATAAGTGGACTGTTTAGCTAACATCTGGAAACACAGGTTTATTATTCAGACAGGTTCATTTCAAATGCAGTGCGTGTAATCAAAGTGAAGCATACACCCAGTGTGTACAATTCAGAATCAGATGTCCTACTGAGAATTGTGCATACATGCTAGAAGCAATAGAGCTGGGTTCATACTCTGAAATGTTGCCTAGGACATGTTGACTAGAGAGATAATGTAAGCTGGTGGAAACCCATTAACGGTGAGATTGCTTTTTGCTTTCTTCTTGCAGAATAACCAAGGAATGTCTTTCTTTTTATGCAGCTTCATACATAAAGGTAATACATATAGCCTATGTAAGGCAGTATTCATGCTTTCTCCCCCTTTCCACATACACAAGCGACTCAAAGTGCTTTTATAGGTTCATAGGTAGGTACTAGGCTATTGGCCCTAGGCCCTATATAAGCCTAGACAAAAAGGCTCCCTGGCTTTCGCCACCCAAGAAAATTATTTTCCTGTGCCCCTGTCAAGCAGTGCCACAGAAGTGATCCCCGGGGTGAATTTTCTATTTCCTATCCAGTCGTCAAGATTTTTCTTAAAGAGGGCTAATGAGGAGCTTTGCTTGACATGAATGGGTAGTTTGCTCCAGAGTATGAGCAGTCTCTGGGACAGGAATCTATCCCTCCAGCATGTTCTGTTTATTGTGGTGACAAGGTTTAGGTCCCTGGAGCTTGTGGTTTGGAGAGATTGGGATTTCTTTAAGTGTAGCATGTCCAACAGCTCTGGGTTTATTTATTTATTTACATTTGTTGACCAGGAATGTCCAACTGGACACCGGTCCATTTTCAGCAGAGGTCCGGGGAGAAAAGCTCCACAAATTAAAATATTACAGACATAGTTACAGATGAAGAATCCTAGGAATTAAAATATTACAAACACCGTTACAGATAAAGAACATAGGTTTGACATGGCTTTGTATGTTAGGCAGAGATCGCCTCCGAGTAGGCGATATGCGATGGAGTAGAGCTGGAGTTTTTTGAGATGGTCTGTATATGGCATCTGGTTGAGGCCAGTAATCCTCTTAGTGAGGTATTTTGTGGCCTTTCCAATTGTTGTAGGTGTCTTGTGAGATACACACTAAACGGGGCATTGTACTCTATATGAGGGATGAGTAGAGAGGAACAATGACCTCCTTTTTTCTAGAGGAGAACCCTTTTGTGATGAGGTGTGCCACGTAGAAGGATTTCCTTACTGTGACGATGTGGTTATCAAAGGAGAGACTACTGTCCACCTGTGTCCCGAGGTCTCATCACACTTTCAGTGTTTAGTGAGCTGCCGCCTATGTGGTAGTTCATGGGTACCGAGTTTTTCCCAAAGGGGATGACAATGCACTTGAGGCCATGACTTTGACACCAAGCATCTGTTTCAGTGAGGCCCTTTTGTAGAATGTCTACATCATTGGGTGATTCTATTATGGCTCCCAGTTTACAGTCCTCTGTGAACTTTGTTAGCCAAAGACCTTCTGTGTTGGCCTGCACTTCAGAGAAGTAGATGCCAAACAGGAGAGGACCCAGGACCGAACCCTGTGGTACTCCACTCATCACTGGTCTTAAGTCACACTTGGAGTCGACTAATTTTACTGTGCGGGCTCCGTCAGTGAGCCAGTTGGCCACCCATCTTGTGACATAGGGAATTATGCCCAGTTTAGTGAGTTTATCTATAATCCCAGAGTGGGGGATGGTATCAAAAGCCTTGGCAAGGTCAGGATATGCTGTGTGCACTACCCCACCCTTGTCTACGGCTTTAGTGACTGCTTCAAAGAAGTCAGTCAGGTTTAGTAGACATGGCCTACCTTTTACAAACCCAAACTGACTGGGGTCCAGGGTTTGGATGTTACCTTTTACAAACCCAAACTGACTGGGGTCCAGGGTTTGGATGTTACCTATGTCTTTGTTTATAAGCTCCAAGATGATATGTTCCATGGCCTTGCAGACAAGACTCATCAGACAAATGGGGCGGTAGTTTCCTGGGTCGGTGGTGGCACCCCCTTTGTGAAGTGGGATAAATGTCACTGTGCACCATTCAGTAGGCACATAGCCTGAGGTGAGGCTATGACTGAACATGGTACTTAGGTGTGGTGCCAGTTCATTCTGTAGTTCGTACATTACGCAGCCTGGGATGTTGTCTGGTCCCATGGATACTGTGTTCTTGGCTTTGGAAAGTGCAGTCTTTACTTGTCCATCCATGATTACAGGGGCTTTGCATTATTCCAGTATTAAGATGGGCCCTTTGGAGGGTGAGAGGGGGTTAAAGTTAGCACTGAACCTATCTGCCAGGATGTTGGCAATGTCGGCTTTTAAGTTTTCCTTCACTAATTTTCTTTCCTCTACTCAAACTGCTGTTACTATTACCAGGTTTGCTAACTTGGGTGCTTCCACTGTTAAATAAGGGGAATCTTTTTTTTATTTTTATTTTTGTTTTTAATTTAAAAAAAAAAAACTGTCTTAGCTACCTTGTCAAATTCTGGATCACATATTCAGTGTCTGTATGACACAAACAATTCTAACTTAGAGAAGCTCATTTCTAAACCGTTTATTTCCTGTTTTTATTCTGAGAAAGATTAATCACAATTTACATTAGCAGCAGCAGAAGCAGCACTCGGCTTGTCTTCAATGTAAAATATCTGCTTGTGTTTAATTCACAAAACATGAAGTGGAATGTACTGCAAATGTCTTAATCTATAAAGAAACTTTTTGATTGACTTAAGGGCTATTGTTGTAGTATATTTTGTTATATTCTGATGGAAAAAGCACTTACACAAGAAATACTAAAGTTCTGGTGTCATAGCTTGAAGGCCGGCTATGGGCAACATTACTAAGTGCTGGTCAGTCATAGCTTGATGCCTGACTACTGGCTGTTTAGCACTGTACCTTTAACATGAAACAAGCAATTAGCTGGTGGTTGACAGTTAACTGGAGTTGCAGGCACAGTCAGTGGGCTTTAATGCCTCAGACTCTCAGCCTATTAAACATGAGAGAATGTTTTCTTTGACAGCTTAGTAACACATATCCCATCAGTTCTTGCACTATAAAATAATACACATTCACCTATGACCTTCCCTATGCCAGTTAGGATAAAAGCACAAGATTAGCAGAAAGGCACAGAGGAATGGCTGATGTGTTGTGTAGCACACTTTAATGACACACACTGATATCAAGCTTCCTCCCTTCTTGCAAACAGGTCTGTACTTGAGTGGAATAAATTATGCCTCTCTGATGTCCCAGACACGTAAACCCTTATTTTACTTCAATTAAGACCAAAGTAAGCCTTCTTTACTACCACAAACAGCACCACAGAAAGGAGACATTAGGCTGCAGTGGTCTCAGCTCTCAGGCAATGAAATGCAACTATAATCATCTAAATGTACTTCTCATATGAAATATGAATCGTCATGTTAGCATATCAGGTCTCCTCTTAAAGGTATCCACAGTATAAACGAGTGGTGGATGGTCTTAAATACCTCCAAAGAAGAGAGCAGAATATGATCCTACTGGAGGGCATTCTCCATGCTAATACACACTAAGGAGATCAGGAGGGAAGGAAATCACCTCTTCAATATACAACTACATGATGACCATGCGTGTCCATGAAAAAACAATTGCTGGTGGGTGTCTCAACTATTAAGGGTCTACATTCATCAGAGGGGTCTGCCACAATGGTAAAGAGCTTGCGTTGTCTGGCATCACAAACAAGGAGCAACTGGCAAGTGCTGCCTGGAAAAATGATTTGGACATAAGTACTCACTTAGATATACTGCCTTAAGCTTTGAACAATACAGGGATGGTAAAGAACAAAAGTAGGCAGAAGCCAGGGATGGTGCCAAGATTGTTAGAATGGTATACCACCTTCCAGAAAGTGCCCCTCCCCCACCAAGTACAATTCCCACCTTCCAACCTTGTGTGGCTTGTTTGTTTCTATTCAGCACACCTTCTCAGTAAATACAGCCTACAAATGAAAAATACAGATCTGACTGAAGGGAGCCTTGACTAAAAAATCACAACCATAATCACTAAAACCACCATAATGAAATTTTGATGTACGCCTGACAACCCCCCCCCCCCCGAATCAGACCTTACATAAGAGCTCAGCATAAAAACAAATGCCGATCCCAATGATCTCCTGGAGTTAGACTTTATAGCAACTTCATGAACTTCCAAACCTTAACATAAACTTAATGTAAAGCCTTAGATTTTCTCATTTAATCTTTTGTTAAGGTTTCAACAGCAGTGTCATACATGCAGTATACTCATAATATTAGTAACCACGAACAGCATATTATACTCAGATAATACGAAA